>NW_009633941.1:32179-55214 GCF_000690535.1 Cariama cristata
GTGGAAACTAACCTTGTTCATTGTCCTCAGAAAAGAAATATAATGTATCTCTGCAGCAGGATCAAAGGCTGATACAAAACCAAAAAGAACCCCTAAAATCCCCCAAGTGTGCTCTCAAAATATAATTATTGCCAAGATAGACTTGATTTTGTTGGCAGCTTGAATACTTAAGAAGAGGTAGCAAGTAAGAGGAGCCTTGGGTTTTGGAAGAAATATTCTAAGATAATGATTTAAAACTTGAAATTCCAGTATTCTTCTTTGAAGCTTGAAAATTCTACTTTTTATAGCATAATGTAGAGAATGACTATATTGCATAGAAAAACTAAGCACTGTAACGGATTGATTAGGAGATATATATATTTCTAGCACATTCAGTATCAGAAAAACACATGACTATAGAAGACTGAAGGAGTAGAAATGACTCTTCATATCTGTCACCTCTTCTCACACCATTCAAAATCTCTGCTTGTGCCTCAAAGAGTTTCAGTTCTTCTCTATTAAGAATCTATAGCTTGAATCACCCAGCTGACAAACTTTCGTATAAATTTATCTCACAGAGTATTGCTCGAATTGATTTAGGATAAAGTGTCTTATTTCAGAGAGACATGGGTCTTAACCTGTGCTTTTTGAAGTAATTATTTTTGCTGCAAGTGTGAAGAATATATAGTTGTGTTAAAATGTGACAGTTTTATAAGCCACAACGATGGCGAACATGGGAAATAAGTCCAAGGACAAGGTTCAGCAATTTGTTGAGGGCATCCCGAGGTGTAAAGCTGGGCCAGACTGACTTTACATTAGCTTCACAGATAGTCTTAGTGGTGCTAGAATAGACTGTTGGGAGACATTGGTCACGGTCACAGATTAACTACTGGAAAACATCTGTGCTGGGTTCGCACCAGACTCCACGAGCTGCTGGTGCCAAACAGCCATGCTACAGAACTGCAGGCAAAGAGACAGAGATTACTAGAATTGCAGCGAAATGCCAATATACCATACAATTACTTTTAATCTTTTCAGAGACATTAAAAATACATTCAGTAGAGCCAGGTTCTTTCTTTTTTTTTGTTAAGCTATGTGAACTTGTTAATGAGGACACAATGCAGAATGGAGATGAATGCAGAAAGAGAGAACAAATATCACCTCAACAATCGAGGTGCTTCTTGGGCTTTTCAAAGAGAACTTTCCTTGACCTTCTTGAAGCACATAATTTATTACTGAAAGTACCTAACAGATGAAAAGTGAACTCTATTCAGCAACACTGTACATCAGGCTACTTATTTGTAACTTGGAGTGCTGCTCTTATTGCTGTATTGGACTTGGGTGCTCGCAGGGTTGTGAGGAGAGCGAGGTGTAGCCCCAAAGTTTAAGTTTATCTATGGCAGTTTCTCTTGTGCTCTCAGGGAAATCAAGGGCTCTGGGGCTACCCCGAAGCGGGAAACGGGGGTAAAGCCTGCTGCAGAAACTGCTGGTGTACTGCTGTTTGCTGCCGAATCCCTTTGTTTACTCCTCTCCTTTGTTGCAGCAAGTGAACCTGCTATGCCAGCATTTGTGGCATCTGCTCCTGTCACACTGACTCATTTACCTTAGAGATAAAACGAAGCAGAATTGCATGTTGGTAGTGGCAGGGAGGAGAGCAGTGATTCTCAGCTTTATTTCTCTTTGTTTCTCATTGAGCCCTTTTCCTCATTTGTTAATTCTAGTAAGCATTCTCCATATGCGTTTAGTATTTTCACATATGTTTCTGTGTATATTTAATTGTCTACAGCAGACTCTTTCCATCTTTTCTTCCTGCTTCTTGTGTCAACTGTCTGTTTAGATTTGAAGCTACTCAAAAAGAGCCATTTCTTTGTGTGTACTTCCACGCAGCATCCAGTAAGATGCAACCCTGCAGTTAATTGGAGGCTCTGAATAATCTTGCCATATAAAAAGTATAATTACTGATAGTACTCTTTTTTTTTTTTTTTTTTTAAATGTCACTTTCTATTTGGGGAAAATCACAGCAAGGATCCTAGTTCTTATCAATAACCACTTCTCTTAAGGTGTCTGTGTGGATTCCTACAACTCACACAGAAGAAATCTACCAGTAGATAGCAGTGTAACTGTAGTATCTCTGTAGCTGACATTTTAACAACACGCCAATTTTTCTGCTAGTTGTAAAATCTCATTGTTCATGTTACTGGGAAGATTTTTAGGCTGTTCTGTATGGAGAAGTCAAGCTTTATGAAGGTAAAAAGACAAAAATAGGAATGCTTCCTTCCTGAAGCATAGTCTGCAAAGCCAAGTCATATGTGCAGGCTGTTGTCCAGAACACCGTATGCATGATTCACTGGTAAATGCTGTGTCTTTGTAGCAATACTCCAATATTTTAAAATACTGACTTTAGCCTCGGGAACTGTTCATTACTGATTGATCTTTATCTTAGTGACCTGTAATCTTAGTTTTGGTGTAAAACACTGGTACAATTAGTTTTTGTTAATGATTGTGATTTTTGTCAGTAAGTGGATGATACAAAGTATGCCTTAATCTCCCAGTCTTATATTACTTTGCCACCATTGACTTTTTTTTTTTTGTAACTTTAAAACAAAAGTGCCTTTATTTTTTAAAAAAGGATTTACCTGTGGTTTTAGGTCCTGTTTCTTAATACCTAGCTAGCTCTTCAGTGGTTGCACTTCCAGCATTTGTAATTATACTAAGAATGGAAATAACAAAACTCCCATGGCAAATGTCAAATTTTCTTAGTAAGTTTGTACTTAATAAAAGTTACTCGTTCCACAGTTCGCACCCACTATCTTCAAAATATGTTACTGCTAGATACCTTTCAGAGATCAGAAGATGTACTTTCCCTGAGAATTGCTGCTATGAAGTGTTTAAGATAAATGTGAATCTGTCTTCCTGTCCTTTTTCATGACAGCAGCAATAGGAAAGCGCCAATCAGTTGGTTAATGAATCCGTGTGATAACTTCATGACTCTTCATTTTCTCCTACTCTGTGCTTTTGGCAGTTCTAGAGATGTTAATCTCTCAACATTCGCACAGGAGAGGTCTGCATTTGAGAGAGGGCTTTACATGCTCTAGCTACAAAAGACCACTGTGTCAAAAGGCACCACCGTTGATCTGATCTGTGTCTGATTAACTCCCATGAGTCCACTTGCCTGTCCCAGGGAGCTGTCACCCTTGCCTTTCTTAATCTACCACTCAGATGTCACTTTGGGTGTGATAACGGCTCCGTCATCCCTGTCTCTGCCGAGCTGCTCTTTGTGCATCCTCTGTGCCAGTCACAGATCAGAGCCAGGTTCTCTGACTTGGTCTCTTGGATGGCTGGGTTTTCACTCTCGTCTCTGTGAGGTGTGGGAAGGTGAGCCACTTGAGGTTAAACCCCTGAGCTTGGGCAACTTAAACACCCTTCTAATTCTCAAGTTTTGTCTTTTTAGTTTCCAGTTTCATGTTCATTTTAAGATGGCAATGATTTGCTACAAAACACTCTTCGGCTGTGCTTTAGGATTCAAAAAGTAGTCTAATTTGGTACAAGAGCTTCTGTCTTGCTCATCTGTGGTGTTACGTCCGCGTGGGAATGCCTTTTTGTTAGCACACTGTCTCCCAGGATGTGACAATAGACACAGGTTTTGTATTTGATCACGGAGTTAAGGGATTTTCTTTTTAAATAACTCTCTCTCAGAGATGGTAGGTAGTCTTCTGGTCTTTACTTGTGAATTGGCTGACAATTCCACGTAAGACTTTTGTCTGAAAAATATACTGATACTTAAATAAGTCAATCTTCAATGACAATGTGATTTATGATAGTTGCGGGGGCAGGGAGAAAAGGCTGCATACTGATAGCAGTGAACTATTTTCTCATGTCCATGTATATTTTAGTTGTGCACTTCCTCACCATCTTATCCTCATGTATATCAAAAAAGACAAACCCAGTAATGCTGGAACGGGTGTAAAAGAGGCAAAGATCAAAGATGTGGAGCAGCTTGGGAACGAGACAACAATGGGAGATGTAGGACTTGTCTGGAAAATTATGAGTAACAGAGCAAGTGAGTCGAGGATAACTGTCCACTCTTTCATAGACTGTAAGAACTCCTTGCAGGATGGTGATGTTTACAAATGAAAACATCAAGCAAAAGGAAGTCCTTTTTCACCAATGTTTTAAAATTTTTATTCTCTACTATTTAATGTGTGAGATGCAAAAGTTTATATGGATTGAGAAGGTGATCAAGGAACTTAATGAAAACTCGAATGTGCTGAACACTATCAAACCCAAAGGTATAATCTCTGAGTTAATTTAATCACAACGCTAAAACTGAGAAAGATACGAGGGAGTTATCACTGAATACTTTCAGTTGTTTCAAGCTTTTTTCATTTTTTGGCAAGACTTCCTGTGGACAGCAATATTGCATGCGTAGGAAATGCTGTAATGGTTTGACATAAAAAAAGGACAATTTTGCTATCTTGAAATTAAATACATAAAAATAATCCTGATTTTTCTGTCTTTATACAAATCAATAGTTTTGGATACTCCTATATATAAATTGAGCAGTGGTTAATGGCATTAGGGAGAATGTAAGTACTGAAGTTGGAAAACCACTCTCTCGCTGTTGGTTTGGTTTTTTTAATATATTTTTAATGCGTTCATGATTGTTTATACTCCTTGATTTTCATAATACTTGGTCTATTATTACAGAGTCAAACCCACCCATAGTGCATAGATATGCTCAACGCATGCTCTATAGAGAAAATAATAAAGTAAAAATTAAAGTTTCTAATGATCTTGCTGATATTTTCATTTTTTACATAGGTAAATTATTATACCTTTTAATTTCTGAATTCATTTGAATTAACAGCATGGGTAATAGCATTATAATGCTTTTCACATTAAACCAGAGCCAAAGCAATTATTCTTTTCCTACTTGATATTGCCATCAGTCTTACAAGAAGAAATTGTTTCTGCACTATCAGGATTTTTTTTGATTTTTTTTTTTTTCTAGACCATTGCTTAAATGCAAAGTGTGTCACTGTATTATATCACAGTGCATATTTCAATGATCAGGGTGGCATGGTTATAGCACTGTTGATCTTATTGTAGTGCTCTGAAATGAGTAAGTAAGGGCTGACAACTGGCAGCGAAATCGATATGTGCTCTTTTAAGGTAGTGCTCATTATTGCTGGACACAATAGACCAGAACTCGCTGTTAGTATCAGGAGACTATTTCAAATGCTGCCAAGGTCAAAAACAATACACTACCTAGTATTTTAGCTTCCTTGTATGGTTGAGAAAACCCAATACAGTGCAATCACACTCACGTATGGCAGATCATTTCAAATTCTCACATGAGTGAACACTTGCAGGCGTGTAAAGCTACTGGGGAGAGCACTTTTAAGAGCCAGTCCATTCCTAGTGTTGTCCTGACTGGGAGTCCAGATGATCTCTGGAAACGTTGTGCTAGCAAGGCTGAGACGCTTCTTCCCTTTCTTTCCTCTCTTTCAGAGGCTGGGCACGTTGACCTTTTCATGGTTCAACTCTCTTCTCTAAGTAGGTAATCTCAAATTTACACAACTTGAGGGTCCTCCCTGGACCCTTGTCTGCCTCCTTAGGAGGAGGGCAGAGACATTAGACGTGATCTGACTCCTGCGGGCAAGCCAAAGCAAGACCCACCAGGGTTAACAGCTGAAGAGCAAGGTCTCTCTGCTAGAAAGGGAGAATAGCTGTGTGAAACCCTTACAGTATTAAATAAATGCAGGAGTCCATTTCAGTCTGGTCTTGGTAGATGGTTCTGTATAGCAATAGGATTGATGCCGTCCTGTTTACTGTGGCCAAGTAAGGAAGGCCTGGTTCAAAATGCACAGAAACACAGGAAACGTATCGCTTGATGAAATGTTAAATGATTTGTTAGTTAATGCCTTAAAAGGACTTTGGAAGTAGGCTACAGAGGAATGACATTTAAAATATCATAATTTTAGAGTAACACTTAAGCAGCTTTGAGAAAGAAAGAATAATTTTACTTGAAGATGTATTGTAATTTTCCTCGTTTGGACAATAAACAGAGCATTGACTACAACAGCAGTAAAAGCCTAGAATAGTTAAAATCATGTCAGGTTCAACTTCTGCCAGCAAATGGTGTAACCCAATGTACAAACCCAAACTACTATGTCAAATAATAAATAAAACAGAACAAAACAGCTTACATTCACAAGGAGATTATGTTCTTAATGCCATAAGAATGGATAAATGTACTATTTTCTGCACTTGTACTTTTTGATGCATGAATGAAAATATACTTAAAGTGGTCCATGCATTAAAATTCCATGATAATTTATTCATAATACAAATAGTAAATTCAAATGCAATATGACCTAAAATTAATCTATTCTTGGTAAACATTGTAATGCAAACACACAACAGATACTGCAATCTAGTTTCTGACAGTCATCTTTATTACTTTTTATTATCTATGAATTATTTGCAAGATAGTTAAAACATGACTGAATGCAGGAAGCTGTTTTTATTTTGTATAGGTTAATGTTCCTGAAAATACTTTTATCTTGGAACAAAATGTTACAAATACCATGAAACATACCATGTTGCTTAGAGCTAGATGCTAGAGATACATGGATGGCCTAATTGTTTTTCCTTTGAAGAAATGCTCTGCTGTTTGTCAAGGGATTACTTTTTTTAGGCAGTAGGGAGCAACAGTTCTTCACTCTTCTGTTATCCGCATTTTCTGCTTTTTCTGACTTCTCCAAACAGCAGTTATCAAAGAACAAGTGGAACCAATCCTTGGGTATTCCACAGCCGTTGCTTCATTTATGGCAAATGTCTCCGACATGCTATCTGTATTATTTTTGTTGTTATTTCAGGATCATCGTAGTCGTTCTTTAAAAAAAAAAATAAAAAAAAAATTCTCAGAATGGCAAAAGAAAAGGTAAAACAACCAAATGATAAAAGTAATGGCTCTGTATTTTTCAGCCAAGTATTTAATGTCTTTTATTCCTGACAACACTGTGAAGGTCTCGCAGATGCTATTTAAAGGTCAGACTCATTCCTTTCAACCTTCTGTACTATCCACCTCAAGCTGTTTACCTGATATGTGCCTAGAGTATGCATGTATAATTGTGACTGTAGTGATGTGGTAGAAAAATGACCATTGTAAAGCAATAATCTCAAATTTTTTTGCAAGGGAGATATGCTGAATGTGCTTCAGCTCTTCTAAATTGACCTGAAAGCTGACTGAAGCATAGTAATGGCATTTCAAGAAAGAAATATTGCCAATTTTGATTCCTGCGGTGTTGTCTGTGATGAGCTGGGTCTGTGATCCTCATTAGGCTAAGTTTAGAATAGTTTGATAGAGATGCAGCGAAAATTGATTTTTGAGACTTTTCCTGCCTGTATCTCAAGAATTTTAGAAGCACCTCAAAACACCTCCCTCAAATACGATGGATTTCAGAATTTATCTAACATATCTGACTCAAGATTGCTCTGAGTCCCTGCATTATCCCATGTGCCCTCCCTGCTTCTGTCCTTTTCTCCTTCGCCCATACTGCTGGGCCATCGGCTTAAAGATGATTTAGGTAACCTCCTCTGAGAATGAAACAATTGTCAATGCTGTCTAGTTTATCTTATGAGCACAAATTTCACTGCACACTTAGTGGCCCTCTGAGCATTAAATAACATGCAGTCAAGCAGCTTGTCAGGCTGTATCATTACTGTATTTGTAACATGCTCTGCAAAGTGAGCACTGTGCCATCACAGAGCTGCTCAAGGAAACACTTAATAGGGTCATTGCCTCATTTATCTGGAAAGGAGAGTAAAATTGATGGGTAGGGCACTGACCTATTATGGAGGTTAAAAAATCAGTTGAAAAATCTGTCCATTGAAGGTGTGCTAGACCACTAGGTAATCCACAGCAATGGATAACAGATTTGTAACCATGCTGAAGTATTCCTCTAGAAGGGCTATATTCCTTTAAACTATTTTCCTGTTGTCTATGCGACACACATCTTGACAAAATATTCAGTCTCGAGTACTGTGTGGACAACTTGACATATTGCCTTCAAGCTCTCACTACTTTGGTACATTTATGCTGGTGCTGTACAGTTTGGTTTCTAGATTTTCATGCCAAATAGCAGATCTCTTTGATTCATGGCTGTCAGAAACACACATTAGAAACTGCTTTGAGAAGTGGTATTTGGAAGTGTGAGATGACAGCGTGCTGGTTATTTTTAAGCATTATATTGGTTTATACATAGTGGAAGTGATTAGGAATACTTTTGCTTTTTCTTGTCTCCTTGCTTCCGCATCCCTTTCTTCTTCCAAAGTTTTGTCAGTGGTTGTCACTCAATCAGATCTTCAGTGCCTTCCCTTTGTCATTCTCGTTATTCGGTGCTGTAACCTCCAACTTGTACATATTCTTCTCAGGCATTTTTCCTAGTATACATCCAGAATTGCAGATGGAAAGACAGTTGTACAGAATATTGGCTTATACCGGTATTTGCTAACTATAATTGCACACACGAATTAAGAGTTTTGACTACACATATAACCGTAAAGAAACTGTAGATGAAGTGGATATACTTCACTTTGACTCTTAATACAGCTCATTTCACACTTCCTATTTTCATTTAACACGGAATAGACTTAATTTATTTATTCGCCTACACACTCGTCTACTCAAACTTATTGCCATTGCTACACTTGTAAGCCTAAATCTCATTTGATTATGTTAGTGATACAGACTTTTGAGAATGTCCATTCCAATGTAAATTCATGGTTTTAAAAAGCAGTAAGAAATAGGTTGGATTTATATTTTAAAATAAACTAGGATCTTCCAGTGTTAGAAACACAGTGAATTAAGATGAACTAACCTGATATGTACCCATGCTTGTTGAAATTAGATCTAGCTTCTTAGGACTCAGTCTCCCAAATAGCTAAGACCCTCCTTACATGTTAACTGGGTGTTATAATTTATTAATTCCTAGCCAATTAGACTGCATTTCAAGTCTCCCTGTTTCAGAGTAAATTTAAGCATACAGTCATTTGGCTTACTGAGGTTAATGGCCCATAGTGGAGGTCCAGATTCAACACATTGTAAGCTCCTCGTGGACTACATTCCCGTTCCCGTGACGTTTTCCTTTTCTTTTTGTTGGTCTAATGACTTTACCACCCAAATGATCGTGATTCATCTGAAAATACTACCTTACATGTGAATTAATGCTTTAATTCCAAAGTAATCCAAGGCAATTTATGTAAATTTATAATTACTTTTGAGTTGCATTAAAAACTCATGACCTCCATGACCTGTGCTCTTAATTCTTGTTATCAAGAGAGATGTGATATCTTCCTAATAACTACTGACAGCAAATCACATTTAGACTCTATATCACTGTCAGGTGAGGACACGGATGCTGAAAGGGGCTTTGCTTTTATATAAAGGTATACTAGTGAGAGTATTTTTGCACTGAATTTCCTGATCTGTAAGAACTTCAGGGTAAATTTGTCACTTAGACATTTGAGAAATACCTGTTAGAATAAATTATATTCAAATGCAGCTCCAACGTTTTCCCAAAGTGTACTTCTTGATATAACTTGTACTGCTTGACCAATTCAGTTTTGTGCAGACTGATTACATTTTCAGAAAGCTTTTTACAGGTGGCAGTTGCCAGAACCAGCTGAAATGTTATTAAAGTAAAAGAAGCAGGGAAGTAAGCAAATACCATGGAGGCATTCTGTAGATATGCACTTAAGCCATGTTAGTCTCAGCCATTTTCCTGCGTTGCCACTGAGTCTAGTAATTATTCTGTTCTAATGTGAGAGTTTAAATTAAAAATCTGTTAGAAAGCATTGTGCTGTATTTATATTAAAGCTTCAAAGTCTGCCTCATTATCAAGGCTTGCTTCTGATGGTTTTTTATCCTCTTTTATCTTCTCTCTTTGAAACAAAGGTATTTTGAAGTATAAAACAGGTAAAGTATCTTTTGTGAAAAAGAAGCTGAGAGAGAGAAGATCTAGAAGGTAGATTAAATGCAGCAGAGAAGCATTTGAAAGAATTAAATGGAAAATGATAATGGAATTGTGGCAGATTACAGGCACAAATAAATTTTTTGCTTGGCTTATGTATCAGAAATCAACATCAGGTACCATATTTAAAAATATATTTTTAACATTTGTACAAATTATGTTGAAACACCAGTCATTCCTTCAAGACTTTTGAATGTAGAGCCACAAACTCAGGCCTGATAAAGACCTGTACAGACACAAAACTTCCCTTTCCGCTTCATACAAGTCAAGAGTTTTGGACTTAGAGAGCATCTTTCATTGAATAAACAGTTTAAAGACATGGAAGTCTTCCATTAATTCCCATTAAGAGCTATTATAACTGTCTAAAATGTCTGTAAGTAAGTATGAAAATCAAGATCTCTTCTTTGCCACTGCAGTATTCTTGTACATCACCCTTGATTAAAATATTCTGTTAGTGCAGTTATATTCAAGCATACAGAGATCCTGCAGCCTTGCTGTGTACCAAATGAAGGATAGCTCTGAGCTTATTTCACAACTGATGACCCTTCAAAGTGGGGATACATACACTTCACCCTTTCAGTTATTCCCAGCTCTACCTGTGCTTTAGCTTGCTATTTAGGAAAAAGAAAGATTGTTTTATACTTTATTCTGATGTTTTTACTATCTGCTTGCTACTTAATCTGAGGATAGAGGAAAACTTCTATAACTGAATTCACTAACAACTGTGAGAAGTTAGGCTGGCTTGTTCATAACTTTGGAACAGACCATTCATTGTATAACTATATAATATTCAGTGGAGTATCAGAAAGAAAATACATTTGAGGCAGTATTCCACTAAAATACTGGTTTTTTTCAGAATCCACTTATTCCTTGAGCCTTGTGAAATCAAGCAGATTGGTAGAGCTAGGACTAACAGCTGTGTGTAGTTTCTGGTACAAAGGGAAGAGTATAACGGGAACTATTGCTTTAGCAGCAAAAAAGGTGCTAATTACAACAGGTTTAAAAGCATGCTACCACTGTAACATTCACATATGAGTGAGTACTTGGCTTCATGAATGTGGTACCTTAGTTTGAGCGCAGCAATAGTTTGTTGTTGGATAGTACAGGGGGACAGTACAAGAATATCTCTTACTGAATGGATGAGAGTCTAAGAGCATCCCATACATGAAATTAGGTTCAACCATGGAATTTGCATGGTCCAAAAGTTGACTGTAAGATGAGCACTAACCTTAAGTACACTGTTAATATAATAAACATTAAGCTGGGAGGAAGATTACTGTAACTAGTGTCATCTTTGAACAGTGTAATTGTCAATTCAGGTCCATCAGGACATAAATGCAAGAATACAAACTCACTGGTATGGCACGTAGGAGTGTTCTTCATTAACTTCATTCCCCCTGGTCATTTTAACAGCTCAAACTGAATTTCAGTGCTGGTCCCTAGAATCTTAATGACACAGTGTATATGTGAAATGGAAGTGGAAAGCTGTCACTCTGTTTAGAGTTGTACTGAGCCTGTGCCTTTTCTCCTTCTCTGCTAATGCCATGGCTTAAAGGGAAATGTTTTCTTAATGGCAGGTGCTTAAGCTTTGACACCCGTGTAGGCAATTGGAAATTGCTGTGCTTGTTGAGGTGGTTGTGCTCCTATTTTGCTAGGGCAGATAGATTTTTACACAAGAAGCATAAGTAGACTCTACCTTCATGACTGGAATCAATTTTATACACACAAATGGACAGGTGGGGTAGGAGTAGGCTGAACTGTATTCTTACCTTGTTTCCATTTTGAATTGTATTATGCAGGAGACTATGAATGTAACTCTACAAGCTATTAAAACATCTTGTAAACCACTGGACAATAATTCAGGAATTAAAAATGTCTTCAGAATAATCCAATGTCATGTTGGCAAAATGCTTTCAGGAAAAAAATCCTGTTCTAAGATCCAGCCAGCGTGGAGCACATGTAAACGAGCAAACCCTGTATTCAGAGCGGTGCTGACGTCTTTAATTACACTATCAATTATGCTAATTTTAATGCATACTTGAGAATGTGATAAAAATAAACCAAAGGAGATTATTCGCTAGCTGCAGTTTCATGGCTGAAATTGAGCTGAATACTTAAAGTAAGTCTGGAGGAAAGACTACATAATGTGCCATAGGGAACAATTCTACATAGGCAGCAAGTAGAGCAGCGTGGGAACTAATAATTCTTCCAGCTTAGTTCTATTTTATGACTCTTTAGCAAGAAAAACTAGCTCAGGTTCTCTCCCCCCCTTCATCTCTCCCAGGATGGCTGTAAGGTCTTAGCTGGAGCCACGACAAAACCAAGTACTTTCTAAAGAAAAACCTCTTTATAGTAAAAAAAAAACCTTTTAAAAAAAAAAAAAAAAAAAAAAAAGCTCACTATATTTGAGATTACACAAAATTATACACTTGGTGTTGACAATCAGTGATTTTAATGATATCTGCAGAACAAACTGAGGTCCATCTCTTGTACTGAGTCTCACTGTTATCAAAATCTGGTTGTCTTGATCTAGTTTACTAATACTAATTGTGCCTGTATTTTCATAATTGCATTTCTTCTGTATTTCTTTTGGAGTACATCACATTTCATTTGATAATGGCCAAATCACTGAAATCAGATGGTTTCCTTAGATGCTTATTGAAAGCAACTGAGTCTGTCCGACTTGCAAGTATAAAAACTGGAATGTCACATAATGCCCTGTAAAGCGGAAAAACTGCAAGAATGGTCATTTTTCTCCTTCACAGAAACTACTTTATCACTTGGATCTCAGTGAATAGCTCACAGTCTTAACCCAGACTCTGTATTTGGGTTGATCCTGACTATAGTGTCCACAGTTTACCTCCCATGAACTCAGAAATCCATGTTCTACACGTACATCTATACAATGAAATCTATTGAAATATGCAATATGTTCTAGAGCCATTTCTAATTTTCACAGTAGGCCTCCCCAGTTTTTTTTAAACCAGCATATATATGATACCTCACAACTAGGAGAGCTGTAATATCCTTTTTTAGAAATAAATTATCTAGTACTTAGTTTTCCTAAGGCACAAATGAAGTAACAGCCTTTAAGCGGCAAAGGGGCTAAGCAAACAAACAGGACTTGTTTAATGCCAGAGAACACCTCTTCATGTTTTACAAGTTTTGCTTTAAAAACATTCTTTTCATTAAGATATTCTGAAAGTCAGCACAAAACATTTCCTGGTATTCATATTAGCAGTATTTTTCAGGAGACTGAAGTGCAGAACAATATACTTGGTTGTGTTATGCTCTGTAGAAGCCTTAGCAGAAAGTATTCCTACCCCTTTTCTGGGATCTTTGTCACAAGCCAGGAAAAGATCTCCACAGCCAAGCAAGACAGTGATGACTGAGAGGGGGGAAATATTTTAATCCAAGCTTGCAAATAAATGCAATATGCTTTTTTTTTTTCCCCACAAGAATAAGAATAAATGCAGAATTTAATACTGGTTTGTTATTGATGCAATGTATTATAGTTCTTACAAGTCTTGCATGTGTACATATGCGTGTTTAATTTGTGGCATATGAATTTTTTTGTAGTGTAAACACTTCCCTTGTGTGTACCGATAAAAGGGACAGTATCTACAGAACAGATATATATGGGAATTTTAGGGGCTTTGACAGTTTTAAATTCTGTATGAATAATGGCATGTGGGGTCATGATAGAATGTCTGAATAAACTGTACCCTGAAGATAGCTATGAATTTGCTTAAAGTCAAGATATCTAATCCTTCACATTATTTTTCTCCTTTTTAATCTCTAAATTCAGTGACATGTAGCATCTCAGCAAGAACCAGCTTTACACTCCTTGTGAACATACGTGATCTGTTCCTCTGTCCTTCTGTGTAGTGTCCATGGTCACATTTGTTGACTGCTTCATTTTGGGAGCAAGTTGCCTGCTTGGGCGGTGTAGTACTTAGTAGTTTATGTCCTTTAAAAAACAGCCCATTGCAAGCTACTCTGTGGGTGAAGCCTATGCTGCATCTTCACTCCAATTCTCTGTTCTGGGCTCCTTTCTGCAGAAATCTGGTGAACCATAGAGGAAAAAGTATTGACTGTGTGCATATTCTGGATCTGTCTGCAGCTCATCATCTGAAGCTACCTAAATACACAACTAGAGTTCTACTAGAGTAGAAATCCTCTGTACAAGTGCATATTGCTGTGGATACTTAGTTTTGCAGTGGAAAAAGTGTTTCTACAAGGAGAAATCTACAAATTGTCTTCTCACCCCACTCGCAACAAAGGCCTTTATATTGGAAAGTTCTGGGCTAAATCTGAAGTTTTCATAATCCACAAAATGAAGTTTATCCTAATTACTCTTACAAGGAAACCTTCCACCAAAGTATCATTAGCACAGTTTCAGCTATGTAGAAATGCATCTAACCTATGCTAACCTACTTTTACCAAATACTAGGACTGCTTGCTTTTGAATAGTCCCTCAAAGTCATTAGATGTTGTAAAGTTTGGTGTCTCTTCATACTGACTTCTGGGAGAATGAAATTCTGTCTCTAATGATGACTTCCACAGAAACTTCTTCAGTAATTCCATGTCTAAGGATTTAACTGTGAGTTTTTCTTCTGCTGCTGAGCTAAAAGGTGAAGTGGCAGTGTGCTTGCCCAGAAGTAGATAAGGAGTCACACAGTGCCTTATAAACAATGTAATTCCTATATTCAAGAAAAACAACCTGCTACTCCCATTTAGATATTCCAGGTGCATAGCATCAGTATGTTCTTCTGAAGCTTTAATAGCCTGAAGCACAATATAAAATTAAATTGCTGGTGCCAAAGTAGAATTAGACTAACAACTTTAGCATCTGGACTCATAGGTAATAATAAAGAGCAGAAGACTGTCTATCTGAAGCTTGTCCCCCAGATGGTTCACTGCTCCTTACTTGAGATGCATATCAAACAACTCAGTGCCTCACTTCCTTAGCCTGCTGCTTAACATTTCCAGGTATCTTTATGCTTGAAGGGCACTAACGCACATGTAGATTAAAATTGCACAGCCTTAGGCAAGATGCAGAGATGAGTAAAGTAAAACTTATTACACTAGAACAGTGACTCTGCTAAAATCCTAATGTTTCACCCTGCTGTTTTACTTTTTCTCCTGCCCCAAAAAACCATCAAAGTGAACAAACTCCAAATTAAAGAGTATCTGTCAAATATTTGAGTATATAGATGGCACCTGGCATTCAACAGAGCAATGGCATGGGCTGCTAAGATTAAAAAGTGGGAGTATGTGCTGCTGACTGGGAGTGGAGAGGCGAGGAAAAAGAAAGAGCATGAGGAACTTGAAAGATGTAAACGTCTGAGCAGAAAGCACGAGATGATCGTGGACATGGCGAATCTGCTGAGACAATTGTTTACAATGGAATGTAAGATTGAAAAGTTGATTCTTGTTTTTGTAACCATACTATTTAGGGGTTTTTTTGGGTTTTGTGGGTTTTTTGTTTGGTGGGTTTTTTGAACAATCATTACCCCATGATGATTCCACAGTAAATAAATAAAACTAGAAATGCCATTGAAACCTTGGACTATCACTTCTGATTCATAAGTTTCTATCAGAATTCTCTGCAATTACCCTCTTCCTCAGCTTCAAAACTGTCATAAAGGAAATGACTATGGCAAACAGGGGTGCTACAAATGTGTCGCTGTATTAGTGTGTTCTAGTCTTTAAGCTTTGAAGAGCCTTTCTCATTGAAGGAGACCATCGGGTTAGAGAGATGATGATGGCTTAGAAACAAATCCGTTTCTGACTGTGACTGGCCTGGGGGCAGAGCTAATAGGAAGTGGTAATATCAGGCTTTGTTTGTCCTGCTGTGTAAAATAAAACTGTTCTGTTTTGCATGTGGCTGTAAATATTACCTGGTGGATATACACAGAGAATAGTCATTATTTCAAGATTATAAAGAATTGCTGAATCTTTTTCTGATCTAAACCAAATACAAAACTACAGAATGAATCAGGACTTTTCAACCTACTTGAATTTTATTTAGGCTTATCCACTGAGATTTAACTTCATTCTGGAGAAAGAAATTTTTTTTTAACCTATTGTTTAGATTTAGTGGCAGAATCATTCTTGGAGTTAAGTCGATGTATGACTTCATTCTTTGGTTGCAGTGAGGAGGCGAAAGAGGGCTAATGGAAGCCAAGTTTTTTCTCTAAAAAGGTGGCTATTGATGCAGGATTTCAGATGCTCTTAATAGTAGAGGAGATAATGACAAAAACTACATGGAGAAGGCGAAGAACTAATATTACCCTCAAGTAGGTGCTCGACAGTATTTGTTTACATGTTAAGTGTTGCCTGAAAACTTGTGGAATCTGTAAAAACAAGATTCAAGGACCAGAGATGTAGTTGGAAGCAGACATAGACAACAGTTTGAGAATATGAGGGAGGAGAGTGGAGGGGACAGGGGGAGCCAAAACACAAACCACCAACAGATTTCATGGGTAACTAGCAATTTCTTGATATATGCCTAGGAAGAGGACCTAAAGGTACATCTTTAGACAAGAAGCATGAGCTATTTAGGCACATGGCCTTCAGCAGGTGGCAAAGGCGACTGAAGGAAATAGAGAGTTAAAAGACAAGGCAACTTCAGTAGAGGATGTGCAAAAAGAAAAAGCAATTGCATCAGCTGACACAGAAGTCAGGTAGTTCTAGAAATCGGAGGTGAGAGAGAGGGAGAGCACTAGAGCCCGGTGCCCAGGAGATAATGAAGATGGTCTGCAGAAGTCTGTGAGAAATAAGATCTTCTGAGAGATGGAAGTGGGATGGAAGAAGGGGCCAGAAGAGCAGGAGGGGAAAATCAGATCAGCAACAGGTCAACTCTATGATGGGGAACCCTTTCTTAAGTCTTGACAGGTTTGTCATCAGAGCTAATGTAGGACCATGAGGGCAGACTCTATTCCAAGAGCAAACATGCAGAATATGAACCTAAAAACCAGAAAGACCCTAAGGTGAGATAGGAGCTACCCACTGATTGTTCACTCTCTCTATTGAAATAAGTGACCTCTAGAAACTCTCTGGTATGAAAGGATAGTGAATTCACCAAGACGGGAAAGGTGGAAGCTCAAGTAATTTTTAATCCAAGTCTTCTGAACTCTTTTAAGAAGGTAAGAGGTATCAAAAATGATTGGTAATAAAAGGTTCTTGTGATATGAGAAAAGTTTTGTATTTACAATATACCTACAAAGAAATTAATTTCATGAGGACTACCTAAGTAACCCATAAAATCTTTCTACATAATATCCCTTATCTATTCATTCTCCCATGCCCTTCACTCGTACAGAATTTATTTGTTGGGGTTATGTTTGTCACTGAAATGTAAAGTCTCAAACAAATCTATGTATCCAGGTCTTGGTCTGGGTAGCGATTTGTGTATGCTGATATCAAGGTGTTTAGGTGGAATTGTCATTTTTATCTTTACTAATTACCCAGTAGTGATGCAAATTGAAGAAATGTAAGACTTTTTTTATTTGGGCATTTATTTCAGTATTTGTGGTTATGCCTAAGTTTTGTATGCAAGACACATACGCTATATACATAAATATTCAACACACAAAACAAAAGGTCATCCAAATCATATCTAAAATATAGGTTAAAAAGGTCACTTGTCTACAACCTTTATATGTGTGAAAACTAGCACTTGCTGTGAGGTTTTTGTGTGCTTCTTTGTACATCATATACTTTGCTAGTATATACCTGCTTTCAGAGCTTGAAGTTTAACATGTCATAGAGGTTTATCACATGTTTTGTAAAAGGGAGAACAGAGGTTATATTTGTGCATGTGTATGTGTCTGGGGGCTGCTATGCCATGTTTTAGAGAAACTATCAAGATTCTAGAGGTACTAATGCAGCTTTTTTGACAGTTTAGGATTAACACTGCAACTTTCAAATTTCCGTAAATAGCTGTCTTTCACTTTCAGTGTCTTCTGCAGCAACAAGTCAGACATATTCAAATAATCTGGTAGTCTGAAACTACCAGAAACCAATGAGTAGTCTCAACTTATCTGGATCCATTGGACACAACTTTTTACAGAACCATGCAGAGGGAACCACTGTTTTCGCTTCAATCCTAAGAACTTTGACACAGGCATTTTCTTGAGAACTGAGAAACAGAAATTGATATTAAACTTTTGTTTAGTATGCTGTTTTACCAACACTTGTCTCACCATTCCGTAAGAATTTTTACAAGATTATTTCTGATGCATTTTAAGAAACCCAATGCACTCTGTAAAGGAATTACATAGCCCACCAGCAGCAATGCTTTAGAATGCCAACAACTATTATGAGAAACAATTCCCCATGAAGGCAGCTGGGATTTCCAGCCAACTCTGCTTGAGAAGGAGGCTTGTTCCAATTCTCAGAGAGGAACCAACATTTGCTTCCAGACCTGAATATGAGGTCTTCATATGTAGCTATTAGCAATAACATTCATGCACCATGTGGTGATGAACACGATGCAGTGTTATACTCATCCTGAAAAAGAGAATGAAATGTTTTGTTTTGAATGTATTTGAAAGATTAGTTCTTTCTTTCTCACTTAATGTACAATAAGTCAGTGTGTTTTGACAAGAAGCTTAAAAGCCAGGGGAAATAAGCATGACATTAAAAAGTCTATTTTTCTCTCATACACACACACACACAGAGTGATGTGAAATGATAATCAAAAGGTCAGTTTTGGAAAGGTTACAGAATAGCAGCTCAAAAGACACTCAGCAGCTTGCTGAGCTGCAGGCCACAATACTAATTGGTGACAGTGTGCAAGTGGCCTTCAGAGGGGAGAACTGAATGCATCCCCAGCAAGCCAGAACAGCTTACCGAGCTACCCAAGACCACAGGATCCACTGAAATAATATTTATTTTCTGCCTGTAGGTTTGGGTTTTTTTTTCCCCTTCACTCCTTTCTGTTCCTCTTGTATTTTATTTATTTGTAAAGAAATGAGATCCTGCACAGGCTGTATTCAGCACTAGTGCGTATGCTTACTTCTCTGAGAGGCACAGCAAAATGCTGCGTATCCTTACTGCTTATTGTATCCCTACTGCTTTTTCATATTATAAGAAGTTAACAAAGATAACAAGTATCATGGCAAATCCCATACTGGAAATTAATACTGTGCTTATAATGTGGACATTTGAGTCACCAGAAGACCTGCCAACACTTAGACTACAAGGCAAGGTACTGGATTTCTATTAAAGTTTTCTCATCCCCAGTTTTGGGGGATTGTTTTCAATCCTCAATTCTGTGGATTGCAAAAGAATACAGGTACCACCAAATTGCAAGCTGGACCAGTTTTGTGATTTCATTACTTAATTCTCCATAGGATCTGTATCTAGAACAATATCTTTCCCTTCATTCTCTCTGCACTGATAGTCCTGTGTACATATACTAAATTTTGTCCACATCTAAATGTTCACAGTATGTTTCATAAATTTGAAATATTTACTGTAATTCATTATGAGGTAGAACATATGCTGGTTATAATTATAGTATTATACACTTACTGAAATTAATACTTCATAAATGTCTTAGTAATTTGCTTTGCAGCTATTACACAATTTTTTAAAACTTAGATAACTTTCAGACTGAACTGAAAATATTTGGGATTCTCTTTTTCTGCAGCATGCTGTCTCTACTGTTCCAGTATTACAGTAAATTTAATCTATTCCTGCAGCACAGAATTTTCTCATTTAAAGTGAGGTGGTTCCTGAAGATAATTACAGTCCACTATGTGCGCAGCATTCATTGTGTTAATAAATTAATATAATTGTTGTTTTCAGTCTTGGAACCAATCAAAACCATGCAAGGCCTTCTGCCCTCTTTATTAAATACATAACATACCTTTTTCTGCAATGTGGTTTTAGTTTGAAAATGTTATTTACCAAAAAGAAGATAGTGAATTTATTAAAAAAAAAAAAAAAAGTCAGAGTTCCTTTCCTCAAGCAAATTTAGGTCTGAATCCATAC
Organism: Cariama cristata; assembly: GCF_000690535.1. NCBI lineage: Eukaryota > Metazoa > Chordata > Aves > Cariamiformes > Cariamidae > Cariama > Cariama cristata. Next base: position 52,201 of record NW_009633941.1, read on the forward strand.
TCCAAAGTTGGTAAGTGTGGATTAAAAGGAACTTTGGACCCAGTTGTGATGTGCATGTTTTTAAACAGAGAAAATTCCTACTTTCAGTGGAAGGTTTGTTTGTCCAAGGATGAAATTGCTGGGACTTCTTTTTATTCAGGAGAAATGTCATGAGAGCAGTACTAAAATGTTTTCAAGCCAGATGAAGACATCAACTAAAAATCTCAGAGCATTAGCAATTTTTGGTTTTCAAAAAGATTTGAAAATAATCAGCCGAGGTCCTAAACATATTTCTTCAAGACTGGGTTTTAAAAACTAAATAAAAACTCCACAAATTTCTGTGAAGCAGGCCATCAGTGAAATTCCTCTGCCATACGTGCCACTGTTAGTACAGTCCAGCCAGGATCACTTGCTATACATTTTATCCTGTGATTCTGTCCAGAGCACTATCCTCATTTAACCACTTCAGGCTCAAGCTTGGTATTTTTTTCTCTAGTTTCTCAGCTTGATTCTGAACATGTTATGAACTTTTAGATCAAGCAGGAACATAAATGAATGGCTAGGCGTCACACCATCAGATAAAACAAGGGCATCTAAATCAGGATAATTTATGGAGGATGCAAGAAAGGAACTCTACAAAAAAAGTGATAGTGAAGTAGGCTCCTTTTTTTTCATTACGATGCATATCCACGTATACATATATTTATATTGTTCTCTGTATCATCTTTGGACTTGACTCCTAAACTCTGTTTTCTGCTAATCAGTGCTGTAGATCTTCTATTAAGCTGGCTTAGGCTGTCTTTCATTATGTTCTTCATATTCAGGCTGACATTCTGGGATTCAGTTAAAGTTAAAAATGAAACTAAATTATAGGGATTTAAGTAGTGACTATAGGCCATGACAAAAAAGAACACCCAAACCCAAAACCCTGTTAATATTTTCAGCTTACAGAACTCCTGAAAGTGCACAGTTAAGAGTCGGGGAAAAAAAAAAAGAACATGACAAACAAACTGGGTTTATCTGTTGAGTAACCCAATAGGCTGCGTTCACTCACGTGAGAGTCCCAGAAGAAATAACCAGAACCAATTGTAATCACTTAACAGAAAAAATGTCCAGTTATATAATCTCCATGTAATAAACTGAGATGAGAAAATTGGGACCACTGCTGTTAACAGAACATAAAGTATCTTTACGGAAGATTTTATGTATAAACACAAAGAAAAAAAACAACCCCAAGAAAAAAAATAAATACAAGCATTATTTTGAAGATGGTCCTCTGAAGACTACTGGTTAGCATGTGAATGAAGTGAAAAACACTCAGTTCTCACAAACATCAGACAATGACTTGAGCCTTCTTAAAACTGACAACTCTGGTTTGCCTATAAGCCTTGTAAGATCCAAATACTCGCAAGATCCTGAAGTTTTTTAAATTGTAAGATCAGATCATAAATAGGTTTAGGAATGTACATGTGATGGTCAGGATAGCAAGTGACAGCTATGGAAACATTAATATGTATTTTTTGGTTTTGATCGTGTGAACCATCATAATTCAATCCAGTTTTCAGAATATCAGCTAAGTACCTCAGCTTTAAATTTGTGAGACAACAATTACTGTCTCTAAATCTCTTATCTACTTTAAACAATGAAGGTAAATTCTTTCCTTAGTCAACTTCATATTTAAAGATTTTTTTCTGTTGGAAGTCTATCAATTTAATAGGATGAATTGTTCAGTTAGTTACTGGTATGGGGTTAACAAGTTTCCTTATTAAATAGTTTTTCCTAGTGAAATTTGACATATTCATCAAGAAATTAACACGACTGCTAGACTTATTCTGTAAGATAACTGAAAATAAATTTTTGAACCATTAGCAAATATAGACCATTACATAAGATGAATGTATCAAGAAAGATCTGAAAATACAGAAATCAGAAGTTGTCAGTCATTTATAAAATATTATGCATCAGCATTCTGCGTTCTTGTTAGCTATCTGCTTAATGAAAGTCTAGATAAATCTACCTTTTCCTAAATTACTTAGTGTGCATAAAGTACTTCATAAAACAGTATTTCTGAATAATCTGAAATATGTTTATTTTATCATCTGAACCACTGTAGTCCAGTTTTGCAGTTCTCAGTTTTACTTTTGAAATTAGTATTTTTTAAAAAAAATCCTCCAGTTCCAGTTTTATAATATCAGATATCTTCTTTGATTAAATTTTCTGATCTGACATAGTCTTGATGGATTGACTACATATAGCGAGAGGAAGAGGAATTTGTAGAGAGCAATTGTGTCAGTGTGTGTCGCCTTTCTCAACCTTACTTAAAATCTAGACTACTTTTAAATCTCCATCTGTGGATATATCTAAATGATATATCCTGATCATCTGCAGTGAGCTGTGGTCATTAATGAAAGATCGCCTGCAGTAATGTATTATTTTTATGCTTCTCTCTTGTCCACTGAAGATAATGATCTTCATAGTTTTACTTCCCCCACCATTGATTAAATATTAGCTAATAAAGCCAACAGTGTTTTAAAATTTCAAATACAAAGCCTCCTGGCTTCTTCAGCGCTGCAATTTTCAGTTCTTTGTAAGGTCTAAGTTATTGACATAGAGGTACTCCTAATAGATACAGGACATTGTCATTTACAGAAGGTTTAAATGTCTATAAAAATGTTCAAAACTAACACAAAATAAACTTTAATGACTCAATCTGCTGCAGAGCTCTGAAAAAATAATCTTTAATATGGCTATTGGAAGTACTTTTTCTTTTCCTGTTACACAGAGATATTCGCCATAAGAATGTCATGTTCTGTAGTTTATTCTTCTTTGGAAACAATCCAAATGGGAAAGAATGTCAGGACCAGAATGAGTACTCTACCAAGAGCCTAAATTAGTTTTCTCCTTGATATGAAATATTTGGCTTAGAAAGTATCAGCTTTTAGTAAGGGAGCATATTTTGAAGGCCAAAAATATGGAAGAAATGTTGCAACAATAATTTACAAAGATTAAAGGTAGACAGCCCTGATAATAGCAGG
>NW_009633941.1:55245-64987 GCF_000690535.1 Cariama cristata
GACTGGTGCTGGCATTAAACAAAATAATGAAACAACTCAGACTTGATTAAATAAATAACAGTGGCAACATAAGCAAGCTTGTAATTTTGAACTTACACAAGCCTGCTTTTTTATGATACTAATTTTATTGTCTAAATTAATAGCATAGGTGTAGTATACGTAGAACCATACAGGATGTTTGACTTGATACTGTAAAGTATTTTGTCTGAAACATTAGAATTACACAAACTAATGATAGTAAATATTGAAATGATCAGAAAACATGGTATCAGTAGAGGTGTATGATTAATGACGTCTCACAGGTATGCATTTTTCACCTTTTATAATTTGACATTTTAGTACTTGTGGCCTGGAATAAAACATTACTGTTTCTGTTTACATGTTATGGAGAAATCAGAGAAATGGTAAATGAGAGAAGAAGGGAGGACAATAATATCAGTTAAATTATGATAATGGACTCTTTGGTTTCATAATTTCTTGTAATTATACTCTTTCAGTACATACATACTGCTGTCTAGAAGATTCTGCCTTAAATTATACAAAGAAAACCCTTGGCAAAGCTTGCCTGTATAAGATACATTAAGGAAAATACCAACCACTACGGCAGGATGTCATAAAAGTTCAAATAGTGTTTTTGTTGTGTGTTTGTTTTTCTGGCATTTAACTTTCCTAGATTCTTTCATATACTTTTTATCTGATACCATAAAATAATATTTTCCCTGACTTGCACAGAGACATTATGTAGAAATATTGCTTACATTCCCTGTAGAACAGTTATATTCTCATTTTGAAGTTTTGTTCTTCATTTGAGACAGCAATGATTTAAAGGAACTCATCTGCTGGATCAAGTAATACAAGAAAGATAAGCTCTGGCAATGTGGGAAGAAAAAATCTGTTTTTGGTAAATATAATTTGGCCTGGATTACTACACTGAAGTACTTTGGAACTTCAGGCAGGGTATTTAATCAGCATATGACTGGAAAAACTACCTTCATTAGCTTTGTGTTCTCTGCAGTTGAAATAGAATTACCATTTGATTTCTGCTAGATGGAGATTTCAAAAATAGTCTATTGGTTGGGTTTCTGTCATCTGCTTTGGGGCAAACCAACTAACTGCTCTTTTTTACTAAACCTTTAGAAGCATTTTCCCAACTCACATACCCTGCTTAGGAAGTCACGCTCCCCATGGAGTTACTTGCACACACAGAATCTGGAGTGTGTCATTTGGATATCTTCATCAATCAGTCTGTTATTGCAGCTAAACAGCATTCAGCACTCCAGTCATGGCTGGTACTCAGCCAACAAATATTCCAATTAGTGAAAATAAAAAGGCATCACCAAGGTAGATAATTGCTTGTGTTCGCTCTTGCTTTTGTCTGCTCAGGAAAATGACCTCCACTTATGAACACATTTTTTTTGTGGTAACCTTGCAGTTATGTGACTTTTTCAGATTAAAAATTCCTGTTATAACATTGAGGGGGCGGGGAGAGAAAAGCCTTAGGCTAGACAGAATAAAATCCATTTCATAGAATGGAAAAAGAAAGCTCCTTATCTTTGCCCTGGTAGAACAGCAAAGAGGAACTTTTTTTTTCCTAACCTCATACACAATACATGCTTTCAATTCAGTCAAAAATCTAGACACTTTCCCCATTTTTCTCTTTCTCTGTTGACTGCATGTTCTTTTTGCTTTTATTGGCAGCACTATAAATGTATGAAGTGAAAGGATTTTCTGGGTTAAGTCACAGTCTCCTATTATTTCAGACAGCAGCATCATATATCTTTCCTTCTAAAATTAGTTAGGTGTCTTTCCCTTGCTCACCTCTCCTTTGGAGGGCTACTTCAAACTCTTGAATCTGGGACTTAGAAACTGCCTTCTCTTTTCTTAGATAAATTTTTTTTTGTATTCATTTGTTTTTGTGCCAAAATTGTCCTTTAGCTTAAATACCTTTTCTTCTTTTCTGGTCTTTACTTCAGGTAGGAGTGCTCTAGAAAAGCAGTCCATCCTATCTCCACCCAAATTTACAAGGTAAAAAGGGTTACCTAAGTATTCTGGGACAGGTGCTTCCATTCCCAATCCATTTTTCTGGCCCTCCTCTAACCATGGTAATTTGTGCCCATTTATGCCTATACAAATCACCAAAATTGTCCACAGTGTTTCATATGCCATCCTAGTTAACCAACACATTGTAATCATTAACTGTCCCTTTGGATAGCTATGACAGTTCTATTGCACTTCTAAAGATCTGAAGTTAAGCTGTTATTTAGAGGATATTGTTACACGTCTCCTGACTTTCTTCCCAACTTAAGTATGCTTCCTCCACGCTGCAAATGCTCATCTTCTAACAGCTCTACCGTATTTTCACCTTGACCGCTAACTACAGTGCCATCTTTGTCTTGCCTTCTATATGGTATGTTTTCTATGCACGTTAAAATACATGTTCTTTTTCAGATAGTATTTTTTTCCCCACCATATCTCATTCTTGAGCTTTATCTTTAATTGATCTTCAGTCTGAGTGGATCAAAAGCATTGATTATTATACATTCTCTATTAGGTGATAATTAGTAATGTCCTCATGAACTAAGGTACTTTCCCTTATGATGTGTGGAATTTTGGCAGTAAGGTAATAGACTGGGATACCAAGGAATATACTCATCTGTGAACATAATTTAATTGGATGACCTGCCTCAGCAAACCGCTTTCCCTTTGGATCTACATGCTGTTTGCATAGTTAAAATCGACACAGCTAAAATAGGTGCATGGGAAGGGTGCCTACCGGCTCAAAAGGTGAGTTCAGTTGGTCGTCATCACCCTCCCAGAAGGCACTTAGCTATGGTATCCACCCAGCAGAAGGCCATGTCCTCTGCGCTCGCCTGAATGGATGTGGCAACCCAGACAGAGCTCCCACAAAAGCACACAGCCGTCCAGGCCTCAGACTGCAGGGTGTTCCAGAGCCTTTCACAGGTAACGGATGGCAGTGGTGAGAACAGCTGTGTGAGGTGTGACCAAGTGGATGATCTGCTCAGCCTGGTGGCAGAGCTACAAGAGGAAGTGGAAAAATTAAGGAGCATCAGGGAGTCTGAGAAAGACTGGTGGAACCAAGCTCTGCCCTCCCTGAGCCACAAACAGGAACACCTACCAGAAAAAAATCAAGATCAAGGGGATCCCATACCCTCGTCCCACTAGGTAGAAGGCAGTAGCTTAAAGGAAAGGAGTGAATGGAAGCAAGTCTACGCTCGGGGCATCAGACAAGCCCCCTCCTTGCCCACCTCAGCTTCCCAGGTGCCTCTGTACAACAGGTACGAGGCTCTGGATGTGGAAGGCCAGTCCATGGATGATGTGGATGTCAGTGCATCTACACTGTAGGTGTCACCGAGGTCAGAAAGTCCTACCCCCTGTATCACCACTACCTCAATGAGGAAGAAAAGATGGGTTATAGTTACAGGTGACTCCCTTCTGAGGGGAACAGAGGGTCCAATATGCTACACAGACCCTTCTCTTGGGGAAGTCTGCTGCCTCCCTGGGACCTGGATTAAAGACATCACTAGAAAACCACCCAGCCTGGTACAGCCCTTGGACTATTTATCCACTACTGCTCTTCCATGTGGGTGGCGATGAAGCCTCAATGTGTAGTCCAAGGGCAACCAAGAGAGACTTCAGGGCCTTGGGACGGTTGCTAAGGGAACCTGGAGCACAGCTAATTTTTTTCTCTATCCTTCCAGTTGTGGGCAGCAACACTGGAAGACACAGACAGACCCAGTCTATTAATACATGGCTCTGTGCCCACCTCAGCTTCCCAGGTCCCTCTGTACAACAGGTACGAGGCTCTGGATGTGGAAGGCCAGTCCATGGATGATGTGGATGTCAGTGCATCTACACTGTAGGTGTCACCGAGGTCAGAAAGTCCTACCCCCTGTATCACCACTACCTCAATGAGGAAGAAAAGATGGGTTATAGTTACAGGTGACTCCCTTCTGAGGGGAACAGAGGGTCCAATATGCTACACAGACCCTTCTCTTGGGGAAGTCTGCTGCCTCCCTGGGACCTGGATTAAAGACATCACTAGAAAACCACCCAGCCTGGTACAGCCCTTGGACTATTTATCCACTACTGCTCTTCCATGTGGGTGGCGATGAAGCCTCAATGTGTAGTCCAAGGGCAACCAAGAGAGACTTCAGGGCCTTGGGACGGTTGCTAAGGGAACCTGGAGCACAGCTAATTTTTTTCTCTATCCTTCCAGTTGTGGGCAGCAACACTGGAAGACACAGACAGACCCAGTCTATTAATACAGGGCTCTGTGGCTGGTGTCACTGCCATGGCTTCAGGTTTCTCAACAATGAGATGGCCTATGTGGCACCAGGCCTGCTGGGGTCACATGGCATTCACCTTTCTCAAAGGGGGAAGAGGGTCTTTGCTCATGAGCTAGCAGGGCTCATTGACAGAGCTTTAAACTAGACTTGGAAGGGGGAGGGGGATAACATCAGGCTCACCTGTGACAAACCAAGGGATGACACACCAAGGTTAAAGGGACAGAGTGCCAGTGAGGGCCGTCAGCCTGTTGCTCTGAGACTTGCTGGGTACACTGCAGCACACTAAGATGTCTTACAGAGATGAGCCAGGGGCTCCTGAGGTTAATTGGAGCAAACAGGGCAACACTGGTGAAATACCTCAAAGGAATTAAGGTGTGTTCCTCTAAAAAGATAACATGGCTGACAGCCCAGCTGAAGTGCCTCTACACCAGTGCACGCAGCATGGTCAACAAACAGGAGTTGGAAGTCACTGTGCTGCTAGAAAGCTACAACCTGGTTGCCATTACTGAAACTTGGTGGGATGAATCCCATGACTGCAGTGTGACTACTGATGGCTACAGGCTGTTCAAAAGAGACAGTCAAGGAAGGAGAGGTGGAGAGGTTGCCCTCTACATCAAGAAATTGACAGATTGTGAAGGACTGTCTCTGAAGAACCGGCACAAGCAGGTTGAAAGCTTACAGGTAAGAATTAGAGATCGAGGCAACAAAGCAGACTTTGTGGTTTGGGTTTACTACAGGCTGCCAAATCAAGGGGGGGCCTATTGACAAAGCCATCTTACTCCAGTTCTACAGGATTGTGCTCCTGGGCTCTCATCCTGCTGGGGGATTTCAACCACCCCGACATCTGCTGGAAAAGTAGCACGGCGAGCTGTAGGCAATCCAGGAGACTCCTGGAGTGCATGGAGGATAATTTCTTAAGTCAGGTAATAGACAGCCCTACCAGAAGGGATGGATGGTCACCAGTGCAAGCGAGCTAATTGGTGATGTCAAGATTGGAGGCAGCCTGACTGCAGTGATCATGTACTGGTAGAGTTTGCAGTCCTGAGTGATATGGGTCAGGCAAAGAGTAAAGTCAGGACCCTGAATTTTAGGAAACAAAACTTCTAGTTGTTCAAGGAGTTAGTCAATGGGACCCACTGGGAAACTGCCCTCAGGGACAAAGGAACTTGGTATAAAATCACAGACTCGGTGTGATTCTCAAAAGCAGTTTTCCTCTCTTCTCCCACATGCATCAATTTTTTCACAGTAAATAAAATCACGGTTATGATGAAGGCAAAGTAGCTCCCCACATGGATTTTGCAATAGAAGGCAAGTGGTTTCTTGAGTTTAATGTATTTAGTTAACATGCGTGACAACAGTCAGTTCAAGTCGTGAAATTGCCATGTTTTTTTAGGAGATGGCTGACTGTGTGATAAATAAAATGGCATTTACACTTGGATTCTGCTGCAGGCTGCAGTGGACACTTGTGCAGCATTTGAAAGTCTTGATATTAAAAAAACCGCAACCAATCAAAACTAAAATCTAATGGTTAAGTAATTAACCTCATCAATGTGCTGTCAAAGAGAAATTCCAGGAAAGATAGCTGATGTTGTAGGTCGATAAGCATGTAGACAGTTCTGGGGTCACCCATGAGACAGTATAGTCTCTTGGGCAGTTTTTCCCATCGTAACTTCAGCACATTGCATAAATACGCCTCAGACAGAAGGAAATGTATTTGATTATGCTTGATATCTTCACCCAATCCTTGGTACTAAATTGCTGAAAGTTTCTTTTTTTTAGTTTGGGGTTTTTTGGGGGGTTGGTTGGTTGGTTTTTTGGCACTTTGTGCACTTTGTTGCCTCATCCCCCTAATGCCATTTGGTTTCTTACAAGCCTTAGTATAAAGACTGAAATGCCATTCTTCTACTTTTTGAAATATTATCACAGGCTGAAGTACTTCAGCAATCAATGCATGCATTTTTGTTCTTCAAAACTACTCCTCTTTTCTTTTTAGGCAAAGTTCATTTATTTGTAGGGCAAAAATTTTTAAGAGTTGTGAAATGTTTCGAAGAAATCATGGATCATCATTAGTGTTATCTAATGTTTTTTTTTTCTGTCTTCTGGTATTACTATTTTCCTTTTCTGTCTTTCCTTTTGTACTGTGTGTGTATGTTTGCATGCAATGTATATGACAAACCCCTAAAACACTGAGTTATATTAAGCATTATCATCTAGTTACCCAAATATAGGATTGCAAGAAGATCCAACAGCCCAGCAGTTCTGTTGATAGCCTGATGCAGACTTTCTCTGCTGTCTCATACAAGCCAGTTAAGTTCTCTGGCATCTATCTGTAAGATGAGGCAAAAAGACACTTTATGACATGAGAAAACTAAGACAAGAAGGTATTATTGACAAAATTTGTCCATATTAATTGCAGTAGTGAGAGAACCTGGATGTTTGTGGTTGTAGATTAACAGGTGTAGCAAACGGTGGAAACTATCATTGAGATTTCCTCAGTCATATAACTTACCAAGATATGAGACTCTGATTTTTAACTGCTTATAATTTTCAAAGAGATTAACTGTTTGTTCCAAGGTTTTTTTTTCATAGTTCATCTCTGCTTTTGTTTAACGAGAGGACTTTGCAGGTTTGGGGGTTTTGTTTTGTTTATTTTTTGTTTGTTGTTTTGTGGGTTGATGGTTATTTGTTTTTGGTTTTGTTTTTTTAATGGGGTGGGGAAGAGTACAGAGGGGGGTAAACAAGGAGAGAGATCCAAACAGCATGAACTACATTAAAAGAATATAATCAAAGATGCAGGTTTAAGGAGATAGATCTTAGGGAATTAAGAAATATCAGTCATTGGTATATCTGGAATTTGCAGTTTAATATGTGCACTCAGTTGTACTCTTTGCTTTCAAGATGGTCTGCATATTTGCCTATAGCAGTATGATGGAGCTACCCAGACATCCAGAGCCCCGAGGTGGAGCTTCAAGTGCTTTCTTTGAAGTGAACACGTCAAAATACACCAGAAGGCTCGTTGTCTTTGAAGCTGTATTTTACTAGAACATAAAATAAGTTGGTTAGAGGTAGCTTTTTTAAAAGAAAAAAATCCTCTGATCTTCTGGGCACGACAGACCAAGACAGAAGACTTTAAAATAAACCTCTCTTGCCCATTGCAGTATCTATTACAGGCATATTATTTCAAGGAAGTTGGAAGGACTTTGTACAATTCTTGCTCATCAAACTGTATGCTAGTCAGGCATTGGTGAGTCCTCTTTGGCTCAGAAGAGCTAAGAATCTTTAAACACATCCTAAAACAGGTTGTGTGTATCACATCTTTACATTAGTACATATTTAATATCAAGTTTTGCTAGGACTAGGAGTGACTGCTTGTGTCAAGTAGGTGGAAATCTCCTTTTGAAGGCATAAAGCATCCATTTGTAGCAACACAGAGCCATTAGATGTCAACTTTGCAGTGTTTGCATAATGTACATATTCTGCAAAAGTGGCTTCAGGCAAGTGTGTGTTGTCCCTTCTTAAAAAAAACCCCTGCATCTATTGACAAGAATTAAACATATCTCTGACAAAGCAGTTTCTTTTAAAAGTATGTTAAAGATGCTCTGTGACTTGGAAGATGAGTCATTAGGGAGATAGATCAGCAGTAGGACAATGGAATTAAAGTGGGTGCTGAATTTATTTGTATCATGATATGTAGTTCAGTACATGGATTTATATCTTCTTCACATATGAGGGGTGTGTGTTTTCTGGTAAATATTGAGGTGATACTAAACATGATTTTTCTCTCTCTGAAATGATTGCACTTGCACTGCTGAATCATTTCAGCGAAGAAATCACCACAGCCTAGTTGTACATGTATTTTTAGAGCATGTTCCCATAGACAGCTGAAAGGTTTCTTTCAAGACTACTTTCCAATATGAAAGAAATGTCTTTAAACTGAGAGAAGCAGTTAGATGTGAAACCATTTTTTGTGCATAACCTTCAGTTTTTATTAAAGCCTCTTTTTTTGCTGCGTTTACAGGCTAAACCAGCTGTGAAAGGTGCAAGCATATAGTTTGTATTCAGCAAAGATCTGTCATTTTGTGCTTACTGCAAGGCAAATGGCTCTGCCAGTTGAGGCTACAATTTATCAAGCTGGCAGACTGACAATTTTCATTGCTCTTGAAAATTTATCATGGATAGTCATTTTTGAAGGGTTGACTCTTTTGTTTAAGCAGGCTTTTTACATTTGGACTTATCAAAATGGCAATTATTAATGTCATTAACCCATGAGGCAAAGATCAGTTTTGTCCCTGGAACCTTGAGTATGTCGTCTTGACAAGGAGATTTATCTGCTTCTGTGGCTTCCAGGTTCGTAGGTTTAAAGAACAGATGTAATATCACAAAATGCTGTCTCCCTAAAGAGCAATGAAAGTAATCTTCATCCCAGCTGTTTTAGCAGGAAAGCAGGGTAAAAGGGGGAGAAAAAGGTAAAATATTAAATATTAATGGTCAAAATTATTTTTATGTTCTTTGTTCTGACTTCCTCTCTTGTCCTCAGAGGCTTAGAGACAGACTCGTTTTGAGAGGGTTAGTAACATCTCTATAACCACAGTTCATCAATAAGGCTCTTTCTTTCACATTGTATTGTAGACAATAATTCCTCAGTACCCGCAGTGAGTGGATTTAGACACAGTTCTGTGAAGTATTAAGTGGTTCCCTGGAGACACTGAGCATCCTCAGCTTTCATTGATCTGAATGGAAGGAGAAAGTATTGTGTGTCCTACAGGGTCAGGACCATAGTGAGGCTTTGTTGGTGGAGCAGACTGTCTAAAATCTGGTGTCAAAAGCAGAATTGTCTGATGTGATATAATTTGTTAAAAGTACTAGTTGTCACTATATGTATCTGCATATATCATACCAGATAGGAAAGTAAGTTCCACCTACATGAGTTAAAGGCAGCTTGTTCCACAGTAAAAATCAGGTGTGTATATACACATTTCCATGACTCTTAGAAAGAAAAATTGAGATGACTTAACTCAGAGCAGAAATTATCCCATCTCCCCAATTTACTTAAAATTCTGTCTTTGCTTTATGAAAAGATTACATTTTAATTTAACATAGAGTCAATACCAACTCCTACAATACTTTTTCACTGAAGCAGGTGGGGTATTTCCTTACAGGAGAGTTACGGGCATCTGCTGGAAGCAAGAGGTCTTACAAGGGCCAACAGGCCTGGAGAATCCAGCGCTCTCTTTGTCACTGCCTCAAAACTATAGGGAACACTTAATTTCCCCCAAAAAAATTTTCAACAATGTATGGGTTGTTTTGCTGTCTTTATTATTCAGTTTCCAAAAAGGATATAAATCACAAAGTCTAACACAGAACTGCAAAGAAATGAACGCATGGCACTGCCCATGAGCTGGGAACACACCAAGATGGCGGTCCTCTGCCCGGGC
>NW_009633942.1:0-23151 GCF_000690535.1 Cariama cristata
ACAGGCACAAACTGAAACTCAGAAGTTCCTTCTTAATGTGAGGAAGAACTTCTACACACTGAGGGTGGTCGAGCACTGGAACAGCCTGCCCAGAGAGGTTGTTGAGTCTCCTTCTCTGGAGATATTCAAAACCCACCTGGACATGATCCTGTGCAACTTGGTGTAGGTGACCCTGCTTTGGCAGGGGTTTGGGCTGGATGATCTCTAGAGGCCCCTTCCAACCCCAACCAGTCTGTGATTCTGTGATACAGGGCTTACCACTGCCCAGATTGGCATGATGCCACTTTTTTTTCAACTGTACATCCTTTTAATTCTCATTAGAAACGTGAAGAGTTGTGGCAAAAGAATTGCTATCTTCCAGAGACTAGTGTTTCTGATATTTGGTGGTTGTGCATTGCTTTTCCAAGTGTCAGAAATGTGCCTGTATTTCCTGGGGATTCCTAATGGAATCTGCTAGAGAAGTACCCTTATCTGCTGAAGCCTGCCCTTCTGGTGAGCTGCTCCACAAACCACTAATAAGACATGGAGCTCATCTGCCTCAGGGGGTACTTATGATGAGAGATGGAAGAGCACTAAACTGAGTGAAGTGAGATGTGGGCAGAAAATATGGAGACATACCTTGTTAGAGGGCTGCAGAATCAGGTTGCCTCATCTCATAATTTTTTCATATGCTTGTTCTTTGTATTAATCAAATTTACAGCTCCCCAGGGACGTGGTGGACTCACTATCCCTGGAGGTGTTCAAAAATGGTTTAGATGTGGCGCCTCAAAACATGGTTTAGTGGGTTTAGCGAGCATGGTGGCATCAGGTATACGGTTGGACTTGATGATCTTTGAGGTGTCTTCCAACCATAATGATTCTATGAAATTTCAAGATCATATGAATTTAATAAAGTATCTTCACTGGGCAGAAAATTTGTAATTCCTTTTGCCTGCCATCCACCAAAGATCCAATTCTGTCAATGTATAGACATTCTTGGCAAAAGAACTGTATCATACAGATGACTAGCTGAAAGAAAATCTCATACAGGGATGTTTGTTGTACTAATGTATTACATGAGTTCTTAGGGCGTATGACTCCATTGCCTGCAAATACCAGTGTCGGTCATTACCTGTATTGCCCCTGCAATTCACTTATGTAGACACATTCAGGTGATTTTGTACAGAAAAAAAAACTCCTTAAAGCAGCCTTAACCTTGCAGAATAATTACATTTTTCACATTTTATGAACTATTTGAACCAGGAAAAATCCATTTGATACTGCTTCCTGGCCTTCTCAATTTCTATTGAACACTGCATTTATCTAACACACACAAGATAATGTTTCTAATAGACACACTTTTTAAACTCAGAGTAACATACAATGTAGCATGAAATTCATGCTTACCTAATATAGAATACTACAGGAGTCATACAACAAATATTGTTTTCACAAATCCACTATCCTATGATTTTTCTCTGGGTAAACTTTTCAGACTTTACTGAAGAAAAGTTTTCGTGAGGGCTAGGTATTTCACCTTGAATAAGGCTGAGAAGAAAGTTGTTCAAAGGAACAAATAAATTAAAGCATTCATTTGTTCTACCAGAGTTTTAAAATTTTATAAAACCAGACAATAGCCTTGCATCTAAATGCAATGTCTGCCTTCCTGCCTTAGCATACACCTTTCAATTATAAATACATCCATCTAAACCCACCATGCGATATCAGTGAACGAGCCCTGAAGGTAAATGCCAGCAGCTGTGCTCCTGAGTTCATCTTCCAGGGAAATTCAGTGGAAGATGTAATAAAACATTTGATAAACTTAAAAGTCCCAAGATCCAAGTTCTAGTACATGAAGCAATAGCTATCATGAGGGAAAAGTCCTGGTCCTTTGAGGATAAAAGATGCCAATGATATTTTCAGATGCGAGATAGACTTTTGTGACACTGTGGAATTGTTTTTTAATATCAGTATTCTTATAAGGCTGCAAAGATGAGAGATATTAATTTAAACCAATTTAATTAATAGAAACAGTATCTAAAAACTGTGTAATAATTAAGATAAACTACAACTTTCCCACAACTTCTACTCCTCCAAAAAGAAGAAATAGCAGCACCTGGATTTAGGTTAACTCATGTAGCCTTGGAAGACTATATCTGCATGAAACCCTGCAATCATACCCTCTGGAAAGATCATCACTTTTTAATTTATTGACTCTTCACCTATTGCCCCCCTGCCGCCACCCCCCCGAGACTGGTTCAGCCTGAATATAGCAATACAAAGAATATATGGCTTTTAATGGCTCTCTTTACAGTTATTTAAGAAACAGGACACAGTATCATATTTTGTAACCGTAATATGGGTTGTACAAGTGTGACTAATCATACGTATGCCCAGCTATGACCCGGGGCTAACCACCATAGCAGAATGAAGAATGTCTATATGAATGAGAGAGGAAGATGGCAGAAGCACTTGTACAGTCACAATTAAATGGCACTTTTAGAAGTATCTCTTGCTTCATCCACAGAATACAGGGATGATTAAATGTATAAAGCATACCTCTGGTTTACACTTAGGTGCTTACTCAGAAAATCTGCCAATACAGATGACAAGAATTTCTAACTAGTGAAACACTCCTAGTATATGTGAAGCCTGAGGGGGAAATAGCCAAGGTGATCCTTCATTTTGATTTTCTTTGTTTCAAATTTAGAACTATTAGTGTCTTCCAAAAGGCTAAAATTTAAAAAAAAATTACCAAAGGAGAGTGTGAAATAGAAAGAGAAGCTAGTAATTGATTTTTATTCTTAATAAGCCTTTGCAACCCCCCTTCAAACACTGCGAGAGCCGAAAAATGAAGGCAGCTTACTACTTCCAAAATAGTATAATAGAACTTATCCTACAGGTAAAAGTGCTCAAAAGTTCAGAAGTTTTATTGCAGAAAGACTGCCAAAACAGCTTCAGGTTTTGACACATAAAAATGCAAAAGGAAAGAGTATTCTGGAAATAATCTCAATAATGAAATTACAGTAAAAGAACAAACTTTTGTGCCCTTTCGTATTCTCTGTATGTTCTCATGAATAACAGTCCTTGCACTAGCATAAAAATAGGCTTACAACATCGCATTGATAGCTAAAAAAAATTTCAGAAGTTTGAAAGGGCAAAAATTCTTGTGCCTTGAGAGGATTTTCTAGGGTTTTGCAGCTTAAAGTATCAAAGAAAGCGAAGATGCTAAATAAGATTATGTCCTGGCTTTTAATCAAAGCAGACAGGAAAATAATACCGAACACATAGAATTTAATAGTCCATTAAGTTTCAAACAGTCTATAAATAACATCAGCATTTCTTCTTCATACTACTACTTTCATCTATTGACTGCAAAATATTTAACACTTTACCCGATTTGTGCATCTCTTGGACTGATAATTACACACAATATTTCTCAGATAACAGGAATTAGTCACTGGATATCTCGCTAAAGTTTTATGTATTTATTGTCTTAATTGCAGTGAGAAGAAAACGTAAAAAAAACCCAAACCAATCAAAGTATTACCAACTGCAAAATTATTTCTGCATCTGAAGAGATCAATTGAAAAGCCAATTACCTTTCACATCACTAAACCTAAAGTCAGAACTCGGTATCTTTTAAAACACAAATAGAGAATACAAATGCTTTGATTTACTAGCAAAACACCTAGAAGAAAAAAAAAAATACTAATATTCTAAAAGAAATAGGAAAAAAAAAAAAAGAAGATAAAGTACCTCTACAACATTTTCTGCCTCTCGAGCTTCTTGTCTGGATACAGCTTTGCGCAACACTGGCTTCAGTTTGCTTTCTGTTTACTTAATGCCTTAGCTCAAATAAAAAGAAGGTGTATCCTTGAATACTGTATGTACAGCACAACCCATTATCGTCTTTCTTCAGTAAAACAGCTGGAATTTTTTTTCTTAGCAATATTAGACGCTAGGGAAAAAATGGAAGAAAATATTCTGGCTGAGTGACCTTTACCTTCATTTTTAACATTTTCTTTGATTTTAAACATTTTCCTTCATCCATGCACTATCCCTGCGCTATGCAGCCTGTCGATTTCTACTTCAAAAAGGGTCTGATTCAAAGCTCACAGAAGTCTGTTTGAGATGTTTCAGACACTCATGTCAAATACATTGATTTCTACCTATTCTGGAGTGATATGCGGTCATTTCGCTTCTAGCCTGACTGGGTGCCAAGAGCTGTTTGGTGACCTGAGGATGGATAAAAGTAGACTTTTGAAGTATTCAAAGGGATGTGTATGAAAGTGTGCGCGTTGGATTCATCCTGAGATTCACATTTATAGAAGGAGAGAGGGATCTATGAAGGCAGAAAAAGGAATTCAATACCTTAATACTGTGCATTTGGAAATCTTTTTCTAGTATCTGTCCTCAACTCTCTCAGCTCCCTAATGATATTATGAAAAAAGTTGTTCAACTCTAACAAATATGTAAATAGAAAATGGACCTATCCTACACAGAGCACCTCCTGTACTGTGACTGCATGTTTTTTACAAGCAGGAAGGGGATTGTATGAGGTAAACTGGACTTTCTGAGCCTGACTCATTACCTGCTGACACTAACAACAAGTTGAGCTCACGAAAGGTCTGATTCAGGACACAGTAGCTCTCTGTAGTTCTGCCTAGGCTTGTCTTTTAGTTCATTTCACACCATCATTCGTACCTCAAACTGAGACTCTGCAGCCTGCAATAGAGTTAGGTGTTTAGTTCGAGAGATGAAAATCAGACCACATCACTAGACTACACTGACAGTCTAAAGATGTATATGACTGGTACTCACCTATCCAAAAATTCTTAGGGTGTTGCCCTTATCAAGTCCACAGCATGAGCCTGATGTATTCAGTTCCTATAAAGCCTAAATGTGGTATGGTTTCTATTAACAAATGCAAAAGTGCAAGTGGCTTTATTGATAAAGTTGCTGATTTTACAGTTTCTGCAGGAATAGCACTATGTTAACTACTGTCCATTTAAAGAAAAAGGAAGCAAAGCCACAGAAGTTCACTGGAAGTTGTTCCTTGATACATTTGTTTGTCATCTGTGACTTATTCATCCTCTGATGGATGATGAACAGCTTTAATAAGCTTTTAAGACTGAATAATTTCCAGATAATCTTTGTACTGCACCCTGTTAGGCAGAGCGATGCCTTATCAGCTAAAGCCACAGGTGCACCAGTTACACATTACATATATATATGTAGAAGTTAAACTAGCAACCAAAACAACTGTGATGGAAGTATGACCTACAGGCAACAACCATCAGTTGTGACTGTTTTTTTAAGACAACGATACCTAGATAAGAATCAGAAGATTGTTGTCCTCAGCTGCACATATAACAAAGACAATCCTCACGCAGGAGGCCTAAATTACAAAGGAGTACTGCTGACAAAACACACTGATCCTGACGGAGTGTGCTCATGATTCGGGAGCCTAAGCAGAAGCCTCCAACATCCAACAGGATAATTGGCTTTGGTATTAGAGAAATAAGGGGGGGGGGGGGATCTGCCTTTATCTTACTCTCATTTTTTTATTAAAAGCATGGGGAAATATATTTATGCTACAGAAAAGGCATAAGCAGATCACAAAAAGGCATTCTAACATGGTTATGTTTGCAGATGCGAGAGAGATCAGCAAATGCTGGTATTATTACAGAATAAAAAAATAAAATGGTGCAACCTGAAGAGAATCTTCTAATCTCAGTCTTTGAAAAATTTAGCTGCTTTCTCTGGTAGGGCTTTTTTATTATTATTCACTTCCATTTCCACCTGTGGTGGGAAGAGGAGAAGGTATAGCAAAGGAAAAAAGTGCCCGTGTTTTCAGTTTTGGTGCCGTGTATTACAGCATCCTACAGCTTCTGCAAAGCTGGAAAGTCCTCCTTGCCATTCTTGAAGAATTTAGTTGAAAATTTCCACGACTTAAAAAGACTTATTTAGAGACATATAAAACATCCAATTATGGCTGTATTTTCATGAAGTTCTATTCCTGTTCCTGGAACAACACTGATACCTTCCTGGTTCACATCACAGATGTATGAGAGCTTCTTAGTGAAATGACTGAGAGCTTTAGTATGGGAAAAACATTCCTAGATCTAATGGGGCAAGACACTCTGGTTATCTAGGCTAGTCTCTTGCAGAACTCATGTCTGATTTAGTTACTGCTTGAAACTAAATACATCGGTTTGGGCTAAAACATACACTTTTCAAACAAGCACCCAGCCTTGATTAAAATGTTTTTAATGATAAGGAATCCATCCTCAGTTCTTCTATCTTAACTCATCACCACTCGCATCTTTCCCAATAAAAATTTTCACCTTTTTCCTCAGCCTGAATTTGCCTAAACTCATTCACCAGCCCCAGAATCTTGTTCAACGTTTCTCCAGCAAGACTGCACAGGCTTCTGCCATCAAGTTTTGGTCTGCAAAGGGGAACAGAGACAGGAATAAAAACAAGCCAAGAGCAGCCGGTGACACTGAAATGTACTCATCATAAGAATAACCAAAATACCTGAGATGTGTTTATGACCCTTCCCAATTTTTTATATTGTCTGTAACTTACGAACAGAAGTACTGGAGCTGGTGCCAGGAAAGAGCACGTATCAGTAACACAGAGCAAGCATTCAGCTTCAGTAAGTCAGTGTTCAAAATGCAGTATTTTCCCAAAATGTAACACACCTGAGCCTAAAGGGCTGGGTTCATGCTCTCTTGTCATATGATGACTTGTAGCAGGAAATAGTTGTTACTCTCTTTTATCCTTTATCTTCTAAAAGAGTGACCTGCAGCATAATACACTGATCTTGCTTTGGAAATATCAAATAAATTCTAGTTTTAATTGCAAAAGGTAACAAGTTAAAAAAAATCAAACTTGTACAGTTTTAATTTGAATAACTACATTTGGGAAAGATTGTAAGCAACAAACTCTTACAACGGAAAAAAGTTGTACAACTTGAAATGTAGGAGTATCTTTAATGGCACCCTTTACCTCAATACATGGATAAACATTAACGTCTATACTCACATAGTAGCTCCGAAGCATAATAATATCAGTTACACGCAAACCAGTGTATTATTTGTCCCAAGTAAACTAATGAAAATGGGTGATACATATTAAATCTCCTAGAGATAAATTTGTAAGTGCAGGTGTGTCTCAAACAAACATTTGGCAGGGAGAAATCTTGGTCACAGTCAAATAGGGTGATCTTCAGCACTTGATGTGGGGATAAGATTTTCCATGTAAAAAATAAAATGACAATAATACCCATATATGTTACTGATACGTTTGAGTGCTGAGGCAAATAGTTGAAGTGACGGGGTTACCTAATAAAAGGCCAGCAAGACCTCTGGAAGCAGATAGCAGGATTAGTGATTGGGCTGCGTTCTCTGCATAAACTCTGTTAATCTCTGGATGGCTGATTTGCCACCCAGCTTTCCCATAATTCAAAATCATTTAAAGTTGATTATTTAAGTAACCAATGCAAAACAAAGTTTGTTTTGGGTATTTTATAATCAAATTCCTTCAACAGTCTTCCAAAAAAACCCACAAACAAAACTGTTGATGCTCTGATCTGGGTTTGGAAGAGAGACATTTTCTCTCCTCACAGGGGAAAGGAGGGAAAGTAACATACACTTGCTACACATGAAAAAAGCAATATTCATTACAGAACATAAAAAGGAAAAGAGAATATGCAGAGAAACCTGCACAGTCCCCGAGTTAATATGGCTTAAAAAAAAATAAAACTTGTAATTAGATTGTTGCCCTTCGCACATCAGTTATTAGCACTGCCTCTTCTCAGGCCTTAATAAATGCAGTCTTACCCAGCTGTAACCACTACTTCAATAGTCTGCATATCCCACCCATTCTCTACATCTCCTTTCCATCCTACATTTTAATTACACATCAATTGCTTGTCTTTCCTCTGAAGGCTCTGTATGTCTTCACTGTGTTCATCAGAAGTGCAGTTCTCTCAGCTGCAAGATTTTCAAACTGATACTACACTGAAGGTTCTCCTGAAGTCCTGGCAAATTAAATCAGCATTTCGCTTAACTAGATCATTTTTTAAATCAAAGATATCCAATCAGTAAAGTGTGATCTACCTTTGGAAAAAACATATGTTCCATTTTATTGTCCTGCCTTAATTACTTTCCTTTAAAATCTGTTCTAAAGCTTTGCACACTGTTGAGTCAGACTAATGGCCCTGTTGTTGCCGGGATCAGTTTTACTGCCACTCGTGATCCTTCTTTAACACCAGTACAATATCTGCTGGAAGATTAACTGATAGTCCTCTAAAATGCATGATTGAAGCAGTCCAGAGCCACAGTGGACTGAGTATGGCCCATTCCCACAAGCTCTGAAAGAATTTGTATGCTAGGATTTACCATACTGGCACTCAAACACTTGAAGTGTTTGGGCTGTCTTGAAAAGAAGTTCTCATTTGAACTATTTAGTATAATCACAGAGGCTTCCATTTCTGATTTTCTGCTTTATTGATCTTCAAAACAATTTGGTGCATTGGTTAACTCAGCGATGAATTCTCTTAGGGTTAATATCCCTACACCCAAAGTTCCACAATTCCCTGTGTACACATACTAAAGGAATTGCCATATGCACTTGACCAATTAAGGATATTTCTCCTTAAATGGAATTGGAATTTAGTCTTCTTTAATAGGGGCTAAAATACATATGTTACCAAAAAGGAACAAAAGGAATTTTTCTTTACAGCCCTGAGAGACAGGCAGAACAGGGTAGGTCTGAGGATGTTAGAGCATTTCCTATCTTCAAGTACTAACAGATGAATGGCACCAAAGACTCCAGCCTCGGCAGGTAGAGGTAAACCTCTCCTAATTAATGCTTCCTTTCTCTGGAAGGATTAACCATCTGGATATGGGGAAATTGCAATCTCTGTGGCCTATTTTCTCCTTTGCTGTATGCTGACAAGAGACCAAACCAGAATACAGCTGAACATAACAGATTTTTCAAAAGAAAATGTGTGAAATGTTTTGCTTGCTTACCTACACAAACTGTATTTATTAATCAGCATGTAGATGTATAAGCATCTTGTTCAAGCCTAGATATAGCAAACTTACTAAAATTATATCCTGAACAAAAACTTCCCCTGAAATTCACAAATTCAGATCTAAATTTTGTTTCTGTCTTTCTGGGTATTTATATCATGATCATATACGCAGCTATGACTCTGCTTTCCTTGTGCTTCTTAATATATACTTTCCAACATCCATTTGATAAACTCTTTCTAGTTAAATAACAATCTATCATATTTAAGGTTCCTCTAAGATATTCTTAACACCATTGTGTTAGAGGAATGTTTCTGGGTCTAAGTATGTATCCAAAACCTCATTCCTGAAAGAGGTCATACATTTTAGGGTAGCCAACAAACAGGTAGAGCAAGAAACAGTGCCAAACATATAGCAGGAAGTATCAGATAAGCTTACTCTTACGCTAGGGCCTTGTTTCAGAGAAAAGACGAAGAACGATAAGTTTCAAGAAATTCTTGATTAAATCCTTACAGGCTAAGCAGACGATCAAATCTGTGGTTTACTCATTTTTCTATAAAAAGAAAAACTGTAAGCCTCCACATAGAGTCATTCAGTAAAACCTTTGTTTTATATTCTAACATTGTCTTAAGGATTATTAATTTTTTCATGTTTACTTGCAGTTAGGGAGAAATAAATTTGTTCCTGTACCTTTTCTGTTAGTTTTTAACAATATGTACATATTTATGTGTACTCCAATTCTTTTTTCTACAGTTCAGTTATACTTTGACATTTCTAAATGAAAAATTGTACCTATTCTTTATTTGTTTACTCTTTCTCATGGCAACATGGCACAAGGAACATCCTATTGATTAAAGAAAGACTTTCTACAGAGAATTTCAAAGTGTTTTTACAGTCTTTATTCTACTCTCTAAATTCTGAGATTTAGTAGTCTGTAATTTTAATTTGAAAAAATAAGCTAAATAAAACATAAGAAATCCAAGATACAACTATCTCAGGAACTAATCAACACAATACAAAAGTGTTTCTCTACAGGCTCTCAATTTAAATAGCACTCTGGCAATTAATGACCACCTGCATTATTTTCATAGGCAACAGTCTTCTGACAGCTGATTTAGGTTGGAGCACGCAGATTACTTATTAAAATCCACCAGCATCTACCAATGTATGCAGAAACCCTTTAAAGTCTGTCAGAGTACTCTTGCAATAATTTAATAGTTTGCCTTTGTTCAAAATGTAATATTTTCAGTGACTTAGTTGAAAAGTGAGATGTGTTTTACATTAATGTATTTCACTCTGTGGATTCCTTTATCATGTTTCTCAGGATTATTAATTGAAGTGGTAAAAGAACACAATGGTCTATTATTCCCATATGGGGCTGGTCATCTCTGGCACAAACAGTTTCCTGTTCTTTCTACAGATCTTTCCAGTGTACCTGAAAGACATTCCCATTGAGCTCTACTCAGTTTCTCTTGATTACAAGTGCCAGACCGCATGCCAGGAGAAGTCACTGTTCTGCTGAACTGTCCATATTTTTCAGTAATAGTTGGACATTTGTACTAAAATGCTGATAGAAGAGTAAAGTTTGATTAAATTTCAGAGTTGGTCAATCTAAGAAGCAGTTTTTTCCTCAATGATATTTTTCTGGATGGGTTTACTCTGTGGGCCATCATTCTGGAAATATATTGTACACAGTCTAATACCTAGAAATTTTATGATACTTTCTCTGGACTAATAAGGCCACTTCTTGCTCTGCAATGGCACCTTTGACATTGAGAAAGTGTCACAGGGTTCCCCAAATGTAAATCTGAGGTGGCAAAAAGGCAATTTCTTTGCTGTCACAAAAAAGCCATTACAGTATGTTTCAATTGACGTTGCATACAACCCATACATTTTATGACAAAGGACATTCAAAGACACAGCCTGCTAACGGAAGTCTGTATTAGCATACATAATGCATGACTTAGTCATGTAAAATCTTAGCTGTAACACTGTAATAGGAACAACTGTCACACAAGGAAAGAAAGTGTAATTAAGAACAGCAAATGTGCTTAAGCTCGTGTGTATCATGGCATGTGAACAAGCAGCAGTTGAGTGTATCAGTATTAGCACAAGTGTTCTCTCTGTTGTTCAGAGAAGTGAGTAATACAGATGTTCATCTATATCATCATGTGTCATTATCCATAGGAAAAGGAAAGAGACAGGAAAAGGTTATTGAAATAATGGACAGTTCTCCAAGTAGTTCTGGTTAATTACAAAATTTACCTTATTTAACAATCGCTGCATCTCAGTGTATTTGCTGGATGTTATAATTAGTTTTTTTT
This sequence comes from Cariama cristata, assembly GCF_000690535.1. Classification (NCBI taxonomy): domain Eukaryota; kingdom Metazoa; phylum Chordata; class Aves; order Cariamiformes; family Cariamidae; genus Cariama; species Cariama cristata. Next base: position 11,351 of record NW_009633942.1, read on the forward strand.
TTCTAGACCAAATTTCCCCAGTCTAGATGGGCCAAGGAAGCCATGTTCAGTTGTACAATAGTTTCATGTTTGGCAACTGCATCACAAACAAACCAGGACTGAGAGGAGATTCTAGTGTTACATCATTAGGCTATACACTGAAGGATTTGCATTATAATAATGAGAACCTGATATCATAGTCCTGGACCGCGATGTTTGGGGCAACAAGCTGTTTATCCTTGTTGAGGCTGAAAAATTGAGAAAGGTTCTGAGAAAAAGAATCTTGAGCTGTTTTCCAAATAAAAATAAAGACAGGATTTGCTGGGATTCTCGTATGTTTTGTTCTATTTTGGACACAGCACTTCAGCAAAGACACTATCAAACCAAACAGGACTCAGGAGAGAGGTGGAAATGATTAGATGTCCAAAGACCTTTGATAAAGAAATTTAAAAGCCGAGGTTATTAGGCTTAAAGAAGAGAAGACTGAGCTGAAACTTAGTCTTCAAATATGTAAAGGGTACTTTTGCAAAGAAAAGGAAAGAATCTCTTGTCTTTGGAAAGAGTGAGAAATAATGTGTCTGTACTACAGAAAGAACTCCAGTTAGATATTAGAAATAAACTTCTAGTGATAATGTTGGTAAATCCCACCAAGAGACTGTCCAAGTAGGCTGCAGATTCTCTGCCTACTGGGGCTGGGGGTTTGGTGTCTGATCTGCGGGTCTTGCTGCCCTACTTTCCTGTGACTCTCCTGACACAGTTTTCTTGGTTCCCAATGCTTCCCCTCCACTAGGGCCAGAATTAATGAGACCTAACCTCTATATCAGACGGTCAGCTCTGGTTTTCACTTTCCTGAGGGAGAAAGGGGTCTCTCTTTGCAGAGCATGCTGTTCTCAGCCCCAGCCTACGCAGCCATGTAGCTGCCGTAAGGCAGCAGCAGAGCTGGCTCTGGAGAACCATCATTACTTCCCCAACACACAAAGAAGATTTGTTCTGCCCTGGTAAACTACAACAGGGACCAAAATTCTGTTCTGTTGTGGAAAGTCTGTGCACACCCACACAGACACACCAGGGTTGCTGCTTTTTCATGCTTGACGGTGAATACCACACAATGTGCACATCAGTGGCTGGGGTAGACAAGAACAATTACTTTCATCCTTGATGCAAACAACTGCTAGAAGAATGCTTCCAAAAGCCTGACATGCATGCATTAAGCTCTCAGAAAAAGAAAGCTTTACTTTTTTCCAGCTTTATGAACGTTTCTCAGTCAAGGGTCATAATTATGTCAAAGATCACCTGTCAGCATGCTAAGATGATTATCTTGTCACATACCTCTACAGATGTGAATATGTCACCAGGTGTATATTATGCAACAGGTGAAGAAAATATATTTACCAACTCTGCAGAAGATTTGGGACATGCAAGATATGAATGCCACAGGAAAAGACAAACATTTTGTAACTGCCTTCCATCCACCCCTTCAGACTCCACAGAAAGCTTTGTCTGAGTCCACTGTAGTGAAGTTACAATAATGAGTAATTGGTTTCTCTTTTTGCTAAGAAATCACTCTGAAATTTCCTGGCCTCCAGTGAAAAGGGAGGAGAGTTGTTACAGAAAGGTATGGATGCAGTTCAATTCTTAAAGTTCAATCAGCTGTGGCTCAACTGCAATAATTAAAATAGTGCTGGCACCAGTCAGTATAATAATTTTAGAAAGCTTCTGACAGTGCTCTACTAGCTGTGGAAGAAATGCAGCTATCAAGAATGTGGTTGTCAGAAGCTGCTGCAACCTTTTATTCCCTCATTCTACTTGTTTAGTATGAATATAGCGTAGGAGAACAGTGCTTGGATCCCAGCCTTCAGACCATAATTCTTTATCTACCCACAAAATTAATTCTTTTTCTTTTAAAAAACAAGCTTCCTCATTGCCTCAACTGTATCCACATGGGGTTTTTTTAGTCTAAACAGAGACAAAAGTCTCCTGATAGTCTGTACACTAAAGTAAACTTGGAATATTGCATTCTCTGCTCAAATGCTGCCATAGTGCTGATAGGTAGTAAGTCAAAGACTAAACAATCACAAAAAGAAAAAAAAAACAAAGAAGAGTTGGTCAGAAGAGTCCTCTGGAAGTCACCTGATCCAACCCCCAACTTGAAGTGGGACAATCACCAATACCAGTTCAGATCACCCATAGCTTTGTCAAGTCTTGAAAAAACTGAAACACAGAGAGTTAGAAGGTACCATAGGAATGTACCGCTACAGCTCGTACAGTGTTTGCTTTCATTCACTGGGAACATTTCAGTGAGATGTGTTAATGGTAAGAAGACAAAAGCTCTTGGACACTGTTCTGAACACAAGTATTTCTACTCTCTAGTCTTTGTAATACAACATAAGGGTGTTTGAAGACAGCCGAGGAAAATAATCCCTTTGTTTATCTTTTGCAATACGGGATGATTGTTTACATTAGCAAATGTTTAGTATTGCTGTGACAAAAATCCCAGAACAAAGCAGATCATTCAAAACAAATCTGAACAACAAGGTGTATTAAGACAAACAATATTAAATAACAGCTTTTTCTCTGTTTCATAATGAAATTTTCACCTAAACAATTGTTCCAAGTTAAGAGTTAAAGCCTCATGAAGGGTCATAGATGACCCTTTCACTGCTAGTAGAAGGGTTAGCTGTGAAAACAGGGTAGTGGGGTTGGAAGTGAAATCAAAGATAGGGCTGTCACCTAGAGGGTTTGGGAACTGCTAACACGAACTTTCCTCTGACACTTAGAATAAGTTATCCCATCAAGAAGGGATCAGTGCACACTCACTAGATTCAGACAAGTTCAGGAAGGGATTGTAACTAATGAATCATAGAATTGTTTGGGTTGGAAGGGACCTTTAAAGGTAATCTAGTCCACCCCTCCTGCCAGGGGCAGGGACATCTTCAACTAGATCAGGTTGCTCAGAACCTGATCTAATGAAGTCTTTCCGATAACCCTAGCACACAAGGAATTAGTGCACCCATACCATCTCTGGTAACAGTCATCCAGGCCTTTACTCCTGACCATCTCCACCTGTCCCCATGAGAGGAGGTTTGTGGGGTTTTCCCCCCTAGAGACACCTCCTCAGAAAGTCCCTGTACTTTCCTTAATGCCAGCATGGTCATTATGCCCATTTCAGAGGCAGGGAGGGTATCTGCCTATCTGACTCTCCTAGGACCTTTTCCATAGCCCCTTGCTGTGAAGCTGAGGACAAACCAATGGATTAAACCGAATTCTATTTACATTGTGCAGTGCCAGCACTTACAGTCAGCTATGTAGACTGGTTTTCATATAGCGTGTCTTGATTCCTTTCCTCTGCTTTGTAGTAAGAGTAAGTTTACTGCCAGCTTTCTAGTGATATCTCTGTACAGTCACGTACAATACAGCCATTGTGCAACCTATTCTCAGATTCCACTATACAGTTACTACTCACATTTTTGATAACTTGGAAAGAGATTTGTATGAAGTTATTTGTCTTAACTACATCCTGCCAAGGGCGATATGGTTTTATAACCTTAAACAGTGCTTAAATAGCACTGAAAGTGTCCACTAACAGCTCAGGCCCACCAGCACTTACCATATAAGTAAACTCTTTCTGCTGGCTTGTGCTAAGCAGCCCAGATCACCCTGTGTGACAGTCTGCTAAAACAGTGAGCCTACCACTGCCATATCTAGGCAGCTTCCCTCGACTACTCTGCAGCTGAGGTTTGTGGTTAAGGTGGCCCTTCCTTATCAGTCTTTTGCCTGCTGCTGGGGGAGTGAGCCACTACGCCACAGCACACCCATCTAACTAAGCTTCAGCCTAACAGAGAGACTGCTTTGGACCACATGCTGCATCTCTGGATTGCCAAGATGTTAATTAAGACGACCCACATGGAGTTTGGTTTTGCCACACACACTGCTACATCCCCATTGTGGATAGAGAAGGGAAATCGCAAAATCTAGAGCCGGGGACTCCTGGATGGGAAGAAAGCAGGGATTTCTTGAAGCACTAGGCTGGGTGCCCACAGCCAGTACTCCTGATGGAAGCTCACCATGACATAAGGAGGGAGCTTTCTGAGGAGAAAGGGAGAGGGCTCTAGGCAGGCCAATTTTGAGGAAAAGGCAGGCTAGTGTATTTTGGGCTATCACCTCAGACCTGCCCTGGAAGCCAGCACGTTACAAGGAGGAGGGACTGCAAGAATCCCTTCAAAGAGATGCAGAGAACATTTCCTCTTCTTATCACCAAAAGTTTCACAAAAATAATATTTAATTTTTTTTCCAGCCACACAGAAGACTCCAGACTTTGGAGAAGAGTGGGGAAGGTATGCAAGCACTGTGCAGTCTAATACCTAAGCAACTGTCTGAGAAGTTTGGGGAAAAAGAAAGTTTATGATTTTGTTAAAAGGTATCCTCCGACACCAATAATTGAGTGTCTCATAACAAAACAGAATAGGCTGGGCTTTTACCCACAACTTGGCAAGAAGGTATTTGAGATCTTGAAGATTTGTCAAAGCAATCATTAAACCACAGAATTTACCTGTATATGACTCTTAGAGGCAATCCTTACTACTGCTTATCACTTCATCTTCATGTGTTTGAAAAGCATTGAGTAACTTTTAAAACCTTGTTAAATAAAACGGGAAACTAGAGCCTGCAGAAAGATCAAATTACTTACTCTAACATGTTTTTCTGAAACATCCAGAAAGAGACTGGTACATTGCTCAAACGAGCAGAAGCATCCTGTACTACGTAAATTGTATCAATCTAGTAGAGTCAAATATGTCACTGAATGCTGTGCATGAAAGTGTTAACTGCTCTAATCTTTAATGTAACTTTTGTTACTCAGCACTGTTTGAGGAACAACCCAAGGCAAAGTCATTTGGGGAAAGTTTCAAAGAATAAAAACTTTATTAAGATGACCAGGGCAGTGGGTATTTTTCTTTCTGCAAGAATGTTATGCAGGCAGTAGCCTGAGACTCTGTCTGCAGATGTCCAAATAAGCTTTGCAAAAACCCTAAAATCTCTAGTGATTTGGTTTTCTTCAGCTTTTTAAACAAAGTTTTCTTTCCATAGTGGAGCTGATTAAGCATGGTTTTCATCTGCTGTTGCTTTGACAAAAAAAAAGTCCTTCCTGAAGTGCTAAGCAGCACCATCTTCAGCTTAAGAAGATCCTAACCACTGATTTTTTTTGAAACCTAGGTGGCTGTACTGCAGAAGCAACTTTTGAAGCAGCTCTGCTTCTTTTGTCTTTTTTACAGTTCAGCTATTGGTCCTCTTAAGACATGACACAAAGCTACATGAGCTTTGGTTTCAGCCAGCATCATCATTCTAATGCCTATGGGGGCAGCAGCAGCATTGGCATTAGAGGTTTGCATGCTTTCATTTTGTGCCTCAGATACTTGACTTGTTTGCTCCAAATTCCTTCTTTTGCTGGCAGGCAGAGCACCATAGCTGTGTGCTGCTTCTGCCATTTTGACTCATTTTCACCTCCCTTTTCTTTCACAAGAGCAGAGACTTGTCTTCAAAAACTGCTGGTTCTTTCTTCCTGCACCCTATTTTTGCTTACATTTTTGTAAAAGTAACAACATACTATAACAAGGTAAAGAAATAGCCCTCTAGACACATCTCCCAATTACACCGAGAGATCCAAGGATGGCCTTCCAAAACTCTAACGTTCCTCCACCTAAAGCGACACTTGAGCATTCATTAGAAGTCCATTATTTCTACTCTGATGCTCACAACAAAATCTGTTTGTCTGGAAAACAAGGCTGGATCTGCTGAAAAGCATTCTGAACTCAGAGTGCCTGCTGTGGTCTGGTGTATTTAGCACAGTACGAGTTTCACCAGTCTTTGTAGCTGCCAATATCAAGCACTGCTGTAAAGCACTTAGTGGCCTCTGCAAGAAGAGATCCTGTTTTGCCTCATTTTTCTTCTTGCAATCACTACTGCAAGCATGTACCCAGATATTTCTACTACCATATGTACTCTTGGTAAAGGTGCCTTAGCATGTCTTTATCACAGGAAGCACTCTTAGTTTCCCTGCCAGAAATCCCAGCAAAACTGAAGAACTAGTGCCAGAGGTATTCCTAAAGGAGGAAAAACAGACATTTATTTTGGCTTCAAGATGAGGTGGTGAAGGTTGGGACTCCAAAGAGCAAGATAACACACTGATCACTGTATCTGATATTAAGCACTGACTCTATACTATCCTAATTTGAAGCAATATAGCTAATAGAAACAAACTAATGTGAAGGATCTGAGCAATCATCAGATATTTAAGCGCCTAAATACTTGGGAAGCTCTGGGACAATAATTATAAGTCAGGCTAAACACTGCTGATTTTAATCCCTGCCCTCTCCTTAAGATACATACCAGGCCCCTAAGAAGTTTCCAACCAGAAAAAAATGATAGGAAGCATGATTGAGATTTCAGATTCTGTATGCAGTGATTTGGCTGAATATTGATTTGGGAAGGCAGATGAAAAATACAGAAACCGTGAGATGAGAAAATCTGCCCTAAATATAGGTCCCCACACCCTAGGGAAAATCTGAAGTAGTAAAACACTGGAAGTGCCTACTGAAAATGTTAGCTGTGAAAAGGAAAGTTACTCAAGAGTCTTCCTGTACTTAGGAAGGCAAGATTAATATCTTTACTCACAGAACTAGACCATCTTCGTATCTGGATCTTCTGCCAGTTTTTCTTCCTCCTACATGACTCTTACTCTGGCATCTGCCTGGAGCCAAAAAAAAAAAAAAGAAGAATTTCAGGCATCTGACTCTTCTGAATTTGATACATGTTCAGAAGCTGTAGTTTCTGGGTTTCTCCTGGTCCAGCTATTCCATAAAATCTGAAATTATGTCTAACAAAAAAAAAAATTATACATAATTTTTAAAAGTTTTGCACTGTAAATAAATCATTTGAACCAATGGACAAAGATGGGTCAGAACTGGCTAATAAGACTGTGACTACTGCATGTTTTTCTGATCATGCAGAGATCTGCACTATATTTTTAGGGGAGTGAATTAGAGAACCAGTTGTTACACTCCAACAAGGCCTTCTTTCTGCTGATGACTAGTACCAGACAGTCACTTCGCCAAGGTATTCTATAAATAACCTAAGCTAGATCTTCTGGTATAAGACTCACCAAGGATAGAGATTTTTTTGCAGAGCCTAAAGTGTTAGATTTAAATCTTCCCTTATCAATCTAGGGGATATTGGATACCCTTTGGGGAAGAAAACAAGAAGTTTCTTCTTAAGAGGAACAGAAGAATTTCAGGTAAAGCAGTCCATCTGTGGTGTCTTGGGAACCACCACTCCCCATCACTTAAAAAAAGAAGCAGGAAAATAATCTACATCTTTAAAACATAGTATAGACACCAGTTTTACAAATCAAGGCTTTTAACCTAAGCTAGGCCAAAAGAGAGCTAAGAGGAGTGAGGGAGTTAAGAGACAGACAAGCAATCACCACAGGCTCAAGCATTTTATCTTCCACAGGCAGAACTAACAGCAGGAGAGAGCTGCGGGTTCAGCTACCACAAAACACAACCATGAGGCAAAGGTTTGACCCGGCTTGCTTAGAAATAGGTAGTCAAGTTAAATATACTCCTCACCTGCTTACTTATTTGTCAAGGCACAGCTTTGCATTAGTGATTAGACACTAAAACCACGACCCTTCCTCAGGGCAGCATTCCTCGAATGAAGGCTGCACGCAGAGAAGCTCCTACCTCCAGGCCGCGGGGCAGCAATGGCGGCTGCTCCCGCAGGGCCGGGTGCAAGGGGATCCCCAGGGTGGCAGGGCCCGTCCCACCGCCCACAGCCAGAGGTCTGACTGAGAGTGCCCAGGGTGATGGTGCTGGGGCAGGGCAGGCCAAAAATCCAGCCTGCAGGGCTGAGGTCATCTCCGGGCCCAGTTGGGCAGGGTCATAGGGACACACCTTGCCAGAACATCACGCCACAGCTGGGGGCCCAGAGGAAGGTGTTCCACAGGCTGAGCTAGAAACCAGCACCCCACCAGGCTAGGCAGGGACTGAGGGCCCTGGGCTGAGCTTAAATAGAGCCCCTGGGCCCGTGGGTGTGGGGAGGCCTCAGCTGAGGCTGGTCAGGGCACAGCGGTGCTCCCGGGGCCTGGCACTCCAGTCTGAGGTGAACCCTTAACCTGACATCAGTGCTTACGGGGGGCTGTGGGCCTCAGCTATCGGCCACCTGACAGTCTGGCAACTCAAAAAATGTCAGTGTTAAGGTTCTTCTCTTTCTGCTTATTATAGTCCTGTATTTCTTTTACGCAATGCTTGTTTTGCATTATTTCAATTTGTTTGTTTGTGAAAACCATTTTCAGTGGAGTTCCTTAAACTTGATCCTTTTGCTCGGGCTGGTTGGTCCTTCGAGTCAGCAGGATCCTGCTCACCTCCGAGAACCACAGCTTCCTTAAATCTACAGCTGAAAATAATCTATGGACTATTTTCTCCATAGGTCCCCATACATATGTTGGAGATAAACCACTCCTCTCATCTAAACCCTGGTTAACACAAACTCTCTGGGGCTTCAACAGTCTTCACAACACACTCGGTGCAAGCTCCCCAGCTTCCTTGTGGTGCTGCAGCAACTATTGTGCTGATGAGGATTACGGGGCTTCGGCTTCCCATGAAATGCCCATGAGTCCTTGTTCGCTTGTGCCCATGGAGTTAATAATTTTTGAAACGCAACCTTCCCCCAAAAAATTCATATCTGCTGTCATAGCTTTAATCTTATTTGCTGGAGAAAGTAAGATAAACAGTGAATGGAAATAATCATACTGCTCTGCCATAACTGTGTATTTTCTTTTCATTCAGCTTCTAATAGACCTTCAGTTAATCCTCTGAAATGTTCAGTTCGCAATTCAAGTTCAAAATATTTTTTTTTGTTCCTTGTCTTGTTTGTTCAGTGCCTTACTCCCACTATTCTACTGGAAAAGAGGAGAGTGTGAGTGAGCCAGAAATAATGCATGCACCAAGCTGCTACAATCAATCCACCAGTTCACAGATAATCTAATTAGACTAACATAGTCTAATTTTAAACTGTTTTTCTTAATTTATTTTCTGTATAAATCATTGCACCCTCTATCACACTAAAACCTCTGACAAAAACTTACAAGAAAGATGTATTTTTAACCTAGTTAAAAGACTGTAGGAGGGAAAAAAGGAGCTTAGGACAGAATGAAGTATATCTTGCACTGCCTCACATTGGTGGTTGATCTGGGTTGATCACACCAGTTTCGGAAAGGGACAATTACCTTTACAACTCTGTCTTCCATAAGGAAAAAAGATTACACAACACATTTTCAAATGTCATTTCATGACTCTCCAAAACAGCTCCTAGGATTTGCTCTTGACAATGTTTGGCTCACTCCTGTCCCTTAAAGATGTCAAATTATAACAGCCTGTCTTGTATTTTAGAAACTCCTACTTCTCTTTTTTTTTCACCCCTTCCCCTTTTTGTATAAGAATTCAAATGTTCACTATTCCTTTTATGTAACTGATCATGTTCAGTAACAATCTTGCAGGAACCTGATGAAAATTTACAAAATACTCCAGTCTTTTCCACCTTTTTGCCGCTGTCTCAAGTCTGCTTTTTTCTAGAACATTTTCAGTTTTATTTTTCCCTTGTGCAAGTTTCAGATCACAATATTCACATTTTTAATACTGCCCATTATATTGTAAGGAAGTCCAGTTCTCAGCTTTTTATTGAAAACTGCCTAGTTTCAAGTATTTTTAGCTATGCCAGTCAAGAGTTTGGGCTTAACTCTCTAGTCTTTTAAAATGTCTGTACTTTTTTCCATAGGAATATTGGATTGTGGATACTCTATACTCAATAGAAAATGGGTACAGTCGTATCCTTTTGTGAAACATTTGAACTTACAGTAATCCAATTGAGTACTATTTATAAGCAGTTAACACATTTAGTTTGGCATCACAAACATACCCGATACTGTTTATATTTTTTTTAAATGAGGTTACGTATTTAGTACTTGAATAGTACTATTTCTGTGAATTGAGAAAATAATCCAAACAGGTTTTCTTTCAAGCAGATGCAAGCAAATCTAGGCCATTTTCAACTGCAGATCTTAAGTTTCTGCAGTTATCATTACAGACTTCTTGGGCATTTCTGATTTTTTTTACTTTTCACATTCTTTGATATACTTCTACATCTACATTCATTTGAGGCTAACAGTATACAATTTTAGCCATTCTTATATTGCATTAGTCCCTGGAGCTAAAGCCAAGCGAAATTTTACACCTTCATTTTCCATAATTACTACAGAATTAAGCGATTTAATAGGCTTTTCTTTGCTGTTCTATTTATCAAATTCCTCTCTATGTTTTTGCTGGAGCACTGAAGAAACATTTGTAGATTTGGGGTTTTTTGGCAGTACAACTATATCTCATATTACAGCAATTTCCTTCTCGCACCTTTAAAATATTTCTAAATTGATCATCGTGTCTGTGAGTACATGTCTGAATGTACACATCCTCCTAACAAGCCCTGGCACGTTTACAAGCCTGGAAAATAAATATTTTCTTCTCTAAAACGATTGTAAGCTATTTATTTCCAAGATTTATTTTATCTTTATATCTAATTTACTTATGCCTGGGAAATTATTTCTGTGCGGTATATTCTGAATCATGTTTAACAAGAATACATTTTTCTCGTTTTTTTTCTTACTGCAGATGAACTTAATACCTCACTGCCTGAAAAAAGGTGTATTAAAATTTCAGCCAATAAGTAGATGTTCCAGTCTCTTGATACAGCTCTCCCTTTAACGACTTCAAAATAATTCTTTTGTATTGTACAAAATACATTCACTTAGCTTCTTGGTAAGCATTTTCAGTCCTTGTCTTTGGGCTTTTGTGAAATAGTTTTGCTCCTGACAGGTGTACTGCCTCTTTACAGATGCTGGGAGCCGCTTCAGGCCCTTTTATTTCCTTGTGCAGCCCTCCATACTGCTCCCTGTTAGGACATGCTGACTGCATTTTGCAGACTCCTCCTTGAAGCTTTTAACTTCCATTCTCCTCTGTCCATTTTCATTGTTGTTGTTCCTGGTGTTTATTTAATATCATCCAAGATAATACAGGCTTTTTCCTTTCCAACACTTGGAGCCTTGTTGGTTTTCCTTTACATCCTGGTGCAGTTTGATTGTTGTTTTCTAAGTTTAAATTGGGAAATTCAATCTGTATTTTCCCCAGTTTTGGATGTTGACATCCTATTGCAAGATGCCCTTGGATCAGATAGCCTCTCCCCAACATCTTTTACTCCATTTTATTGTGTGGACTTTATCTGTATTCCTTTCTTTCCGGAAATTCAGTGATCTTTGGTAGCTGATTGACTTTTCATAACTTACCTTGTATTTTTGACAGATATCTAGCCTCTGATCCAGCAACTTTTTTAACAGCTGCTTTACTTCCCTTTCATGTGGCACTCTTGGCACTCAGGGTGAGACACAACTCACACCTGAGCATCTCCAATTTGCCTGCCACACTCTTGCAGAGTTTCAGGTACTCGGGGTTTTCAGTTCCCTCTCATACGCAACCTCTCATGCAGCTTCTTGACGCGCTCTTTTTCCTACCCTGCTCCCAGCACAATTGCATGTGCTTGGCTGCTAATGAAGACGATGCTCCTGGTACCAGGGAGTGCTCTTCTGCGGTAGCAAGAATGAAGTCAGCATTGGTGGCTTAGAATTAAGAGCAGCCCTTAATAAAAAAACCCCAGAACCCTATAAATAAAAAAATAAGATAAAATCAGCTCCCTCGGCAGGGCAGTCCCATGGCTCTCTGCCT
>NW_009633942.1:23167-35931 GCF_000690535.1 Cariama cristata
GCAGGGCAGGCAGGAGGGCCCGGCAGCGGGGTGATGGCGGTGGGGTGATGAAGCAACCGTGGGAACACGGTAAGTACTCCCTGAATAAACAAAGGACTTTCCCCTGCAGGGCTGCAAGATGGGCACTGTTCACCAGCACCATGTTTGCCCACAGTAAACAGAGGCTAAGCTATTGCAGATCATAATATTAACAAATCAGGTTGTCATAGCATTTTAACATCAGGATTTCAGCTTCTCCCAAGTGAAATTTAAATCTTTCTGTAACAGCATTTTCCTTCTTTCTGGATTAAATTATTCACTGGTTTAAATCTGTTATCGTGCGCCTGGACAACAGACTCTTTTGAATGCAAAAGGACAGATTTCTGTAGAGGACAGTTGAAGTTTTATTTATTTCTCAGTTTTCTGTGAAATTCACATTGTATGTGTCAGAAATAGTCAGTCCTAACCCTAATGCATTTAATACCCTCATTTAGACCATGGGGGGAAGCTGAAAGCATATTCAGGCTTGGGAGGGAGAGAGAGATGATGAAACAGCCATTGTGGTACACCATTGTTTGACCACTTGAGAACTGTATGACCTTTGAGTTTATTGAGAAATATTAATAAACATGTGAGCATAGCGACCTATTTCTCTTCTCTAAAAGCTTATTGTGTGGTTCAGGTTTTTGGAAGAGGCTTTTGTAACATTTGTTTTTGTCAATTTATCCTAGCTACCTTTACTTAGCACCAATGCACACATTGTGTAGTCTTTCCTGCAGAGCATGAAAAGAAACAGCAACTCCAGTGAGCATAAATATTCGAGGACAGAATAGAATTTTCTGTCCCTGTCATACATTCTTAAAATAAACTTGCTTTGGTTTTGGTTTTGTTTTTCCAGGAAGCACAAGCAAGTCTGCAGAACAACTATTCTAGAGGATGGAACAGAAAGTTACATGCATTATGATGGAGAAACGAGAGCGTTACCAGCAGCCCTGTGAGGGAGTGATGGACAGAGTTGACAAGCAAATGAAAGGGAACACAAAATCAACAAAACAGGGTTAAGCAAGGTCACCTCATTTCCTTTCAAGCAATTGCATGTAAGCAAGGCACCATTATGGGAAAACCACCAGCATGCCAGCGTGCCCCTCTGAAGCGTCTGTACACTCATGCATGCAGCATGGGGAATAAACGTGAGGAACTGGAGATCTGTGTGTAGTTGCAGGGCTACAATCTTTTGGGGATCACAGAGACATAGTGGAATGGCCCGCATGGCTGGAGTGATCCAACAGAGGGATACAGGTTCTTAGGAAGGACAAGCCGGGAAGACGAGGAGGAGGAGTTGCCCTTTATGTGTCAGAACAGCTTGAGTGCATGCAGCTTTGCCCGGGGATAAGGGCTTATGCAGGACATAAGCAATCCAAGATGTTCTTGGAGAACATCGATGACAAACTCCTGACCAAAGTGACAGTGGATCCAATGAAGACAGGTGCTCTGCTAGACCTCATACTCACAAACAAGGAAGAGTTCACTGGGGATATAAACATCAAAGGCAGACTTGGCTGCAGTGACTGTGAGATGGTGGAACTCAGGGTCCTGAGAAGAAGGAATGGAGCAAAAAGCAGGATCACAACCCTGACCTTCAGGTGAGCAAACTTTGGCCTCTTCAGGGATCTGCCTGAATAAGTCCCATAGAATAAGGCCCTGGAGGGAGGAGGAGTTCAAGAAAACTGGTTGATATTCAAGGATTACCTCCTCTAAGCTCAAGAGCAGTCCATCCCAATGAGGAGGAAGTCACGAAAAAATTCCATGAGGCCAGCACAGATAAAGAAGGAGCTCCTGGCAAAAACTGGCAAAAGGAAGAATAGGGAAAATGCAGGCACGCTGCTGAATGGGGCAGGGGCGTTGGTGACACAGGACATAGAAAAAGCTGAGGAACTGAATGCTTTTTACACTTCAGTCTTTATTCGCAAGACCAGCTTCAGAAATCCCAGGCCTCAGAGAACAGGGGGAAAGTCTGGAGCAAGGAAGACATACCCATGGTGGAAGAGGATCAGGTTAGAGAATACTTAAGTAAACTGCACATATATAAGTCCGTGGACCCTGATGGGATGCACCTGCACATGCTAGGGAGCTGACTGATGTCATTGTGAGGCCACTCAATTATCTTTGAACAGTCATTGTGATTGGGAGTGGTGCCTGAGGAGCAGAGGAAAGCAAACATCACACCTATCTTCAAAAAGGAGAAGGAAGACCTAGGGAACTACAGGCCAGTTAGCACCTTGATCCCTGGGAACGGGATGGAACAACTAATTGTGGAAAACCTTTCCAGGTACATGAACGGCAAGGAGGTTATTTGGAGTAGTTATCATGGCTTCACCAAGGGGAAGTCATGCTTGACCAGCCTGATAACCTTCTATGATGAAGTGATAGGCTAGGTAGATGAGGGCAGAGCAGTGGATATTGTTTACCTTGCCTTCAGTAAGGCTTTTGACTGTCTCCCATAAGATCCTCATAGAGAAGCTGATGAACTGTAGGCTGGATGAGCAGACAGTGAGGTGGACTGAAAACTGACTGAATAGCCAGGCCCAAAAGGTGGTGATCAGTGGCATGACATCTAGTTGGAGGGACAGTAGTTAGCAGTTTATCCAAGGTGTCAATACTGGGTCCAGTACTGATCAACATCTTCATTAATGATCTGGATGATGGAGCAGAGTGTACCCTTGACACAAAACTGGGAGGAGTGGCTGATACACCAGATGGTTGTCTTGCTATCCAAGGAGCCTCTACTGGCTGGAGAAATGGGTTGATAGGAACCTCATGCAACTGAACAAAAGGAAGTGCAAAGTCCTGCACCTGGGGAGGAACAACCCCAGTTACCAGTACGTGCTGGGAGCGAACCAGCTGGACAGCAGCTTTGCAGAAAAGGACCTGGGAGTCCTGGTGGGCACCAAGTCAAACATCAGCCAGAAATGTGCACTCGTGGCAAAAAAATAAGTTAACAGTGTCTGGGGCTGCCTTAGGAGAAGTGTTGCCAGCAGGCTGAGGGAGGCGATGCTTCCTATCTACTCAGCACTGGTGAGGCCACACCTGGAGTACTGTGTTCAGTTCTGGGCTCCACAGTGCAAGAGGGAGAGGGACATACTGGAGAGTGTCCAACAAAGGGCCACTAAGATGATTAAGGGACTGGAGCATTTCCCATATGAGGAATGGCTGAGAGCTGGGACTGTTTAGGCTGGAGAAGGAAGGGATCAAGGAGGATCTCATCAATGTATATGAATATGCATTGACCTCTGAAAGGAGGGCGTAAAGACAATGGAGACATGCTCTTTTCAGTGGTGTCCCATGACAGGACAAGAGGCAATGGGCACAAACTGAAACACGGGAGGTTCCCTGTGAACATCAGGAAATACTTTTTTACTGTTAGGGTGGCAGGTTCTCAAAGAGAGGTTGTGGAGTCTCCATCCCTGGAGATACTGAAAAGCCATCTGAACATGGTTTTGGGCAGCCTGCCGTAGGTGACACTGCTTGAGCAGGGGCATTGGACAAGATGACCTCCAGAGGTCACTTCCAGCCTCAACCATTCTATGGTTTTTTGATTATACAAAAAGGACTCTAACAGCTGACTGAAGATGAGTGTTGACTGGCTAATCCAAAGTGAGTCTTGGCTTTGGTGCAATAAAACAGTCAAAAAATAAGTAAATTACAAATTCCATCGGTATAAGTCCTTCCAAACTGCCATCCTATAAAGTCTGGATATACAACAGGGCAATGAACTGCTTTTCTTCATTATAGAAGCAATCTCTGAGCCCTAATCATAACAACTTAATGATGACTTTTTTCACTATTTCATAGTTTTAACAGAAGTGTCAAAGCGCTACTGAAAAATAACACCTGGAGTTTGGATGGACAGCACTGTCTTCCAAGGTCACAGAATTCCACAGTTTGGTTTAGTTACTGCATTGGAGAATGTCCTCTGCCCACACAAAGATGCCTATTCAGAATGCTAGAAGCGGTCACAAACATAAAAGAGGCAATATTTTAAGACAAAAGTTTTCATTCAAGCCCTATGATTAATGCGAGGAAGTACTGGAATGAATACTTGTAAGTAAGAGCAATCAAACAACAAATAGATTGGATTCACATAAAATACATTCGCATAAGACGTGCTTTGTTCATTCAGGTGATAAATACATCAGCAAAAATTCTCAAGTGTTGAACAGAGTAAAGGGATCAAGTCATTGTGCCTTTTCTGTGATACTGATCTGACAGTTTTTACAAGAGTTTCTCTGTGGGCTTGTTTGTGCTGGTAAGATGTGAGGTAGAAATATTTGTTTGCTCCAAACTGGATTGACATTAACAGACAAGAGATCAGGATCTTTGAAATTAACCCATATGTTCATTACCTGTCTGAGTGGTATCTGAAAACTGAACTCACCTGATTTATACTACCAGTTCCTAAGCCAATCAGATCCTGAAATTATACATTTCAATTTTTTTCCTTGTATCTCCTTTAAAGACATCCTGAGATTTTGGAAAAAAAAAAAAAAAAGAACATTTTAATCAGTTAATCTCTGTACTTAGTTACTCATAGGAGGAAAAGACTGAATGAAAAGAGAATGTGTGCTGCATATCATTTTAAAGTAGAAAAAGTATGTGATATGAAGAGAGGACAAGGTTATTAAAAAGCTGTAAAAAATCACATTTGTTTGTGGCTCTATTTCTCCTGTTTTTCATTGTAAAATTAAAATTCTCAAACACCCTTACAAAAATCTCAGATAGATTTGAAGAAAGGTTTTGTGGAAGGAGAGTATATGTGAAAGGCAATACAATTATTATCTTTATGGACGGTGAGAAAATAAATATTCTGAAAACCCAGTATATAGATATAAACTTTTCATGTGGCACACTTAAACAGCCTTTAGACTGATGGTTCAGTTTTCTTTTCAAACACATTAAAAGAATATTTAAATAAAAAAATACCACTCATGAACATTTTCTTACCCTGCTGCATTTGCAGAGAACTGAGCTGCTTAAGGTGCTCCATGACGGGGAATAGCAATTCCTTTTTCTGAGATGTACCCCTGAAACTCTGCACAGCCTGCCTGAGGCATGCTTGGCGTCCTGACCCAAGGCCCTGTGTTTGCCTCGGATATCGTAGTATTACAGCGATCACAGAACGGGGACATGAGTTTGTAATGAACAGCCCAACAGTTGACCTGGCAAATCTGCTTTTTTTAGCCTTCAGCCCTTTATGTATACACTGTGCCAGTGGCTCCACAGGTACTAAAGGATCAGGAAATATTGCTGGATTTGACAAATCTTTCCTCTCTGCTTTATTTACCATGGCTCCTTACAGAGGATTAAGTTTTCTGCTTTTTCCCCCATATCTGCTGCTCAAAACAGGTCTGTGCTTTATTTGCTCTCCATTACTTTCTCTTCTGCATTTGGGCAACGCTCACTTAGCAAATTGACAACTAATCTCTTCTTCTGACCTTATCTCAAAACAGAAAACTAAAGCAAAGGAAAGGAAAAGCTGCAGTAGGTATTAACAAACTGAAGTGGCAGGTGAGCAGCAATGGCATCCAACTGGCAGGATGAAGAACCAAACGGCAGCAAGTCTGTACTCCTGTCCCAGCCTGGAACATGTTTTCCCTTGCAACAGCCTGTTGGAAAATTCTGTCAGTGTCTTGCAGCCCAAAATAAGACTGCAGGAGCGGGAGCTGGCACTGCAGGTAGCGTCACCAGCATCTGCTGCTGAATGTGGGCTCAAGAAGGTCATGGAAAAATCTCTGCTGCTCGCTCCCCCGGGCGGCTGCAGTCCCTACTGCCAAGGTGCGCTGCCCAGTGCAGAGCTGGGGGAGAAGGCTGAGCCCAGCAGGCTGGGAGGTGAAGAGGAGAGGAAGGATGCATAGCTGGAGGTAGAGGGTGAGGGACTGGGGCTCTGCAGAGGGAACAGAAGGATCATTCGAGACCCTTGAGAGCATTTGCACACAGCACCTCCAAAACCTGAGAAGTAGCATGGTAGAAAGCATCAAGGAGCTTGTCTGAAAGACCTTTAAGTCAGCCATAGAGATTAGAGGCAGGAGTCGGCATCTCATTAATGATGAATGACAATTAGTAGGGTGGGGATAAACAGCAGAGCTCCTTGAAAATGAAGGCATATAGCCAAAGTCTGATGTAATTAGAAAAATATATGCCAGAAGAGGAATCAAAAGAGAGAGTGAATAATATGTTGTCAACCCAACTGCAAGAAATAAGATTTTAGGACAAGTCCCCAATAGAGTTATCTTGTAATTAAATTAAGAAAGATAGCAATTTCATGGGGACAGCATCTGACAAGGCTGTATAAGAATTTCTCTACAATCTTTTCTCAAGACAGCACAGCTTAACCAGCTGAGCCCTGGCAGCAGAGGAGATTTTGAGCATGGCTACCTGCCAGAGGAATGATGCTCATTCCTCCACGCCAGCAAAAACCCTGTACTGGTTCTGCTCACACCTCAGTGAGGCGCACATGCCAGCAGCCAGGCAGCTTAGAGGGGTGATGGTTGGGCAGACACTATACTCCTACACTGCTCCTGTTGCAGTTTGCTCTCTTGTTCCAAATAAGAAGTGGAGGCTTTGAAAAGTGTCACTGACATCTGCTCACCACAAATGTACCTGTACTACCCAAGCTGAAAAGTACTTGAACATCCATTTCCCCCAGTACCACTTCTTTGCTTCGTTCCTCTTCACCTACTCATTGCTTGGGAAAAGAAAAAAAAAAAAAATAATCAAGATCTTTAGCAACTTCAAGGTCTACAATCACACCCACACTACACAATTCCTCTGCAAATTTTGGATGCGATGAAGACCATCATATTTTCTCCTTGACCTTTGCTCCTCTTCCAATAGACTCTTACTAGTGTATCTCAGAGACTGCACCTCTCCATGTCCCTCGGCTTCTATTGCTTGTGAAAAATGTCGTGGTTTCTGCCACTTTGCTCTTCTCCTGGTACCAAAAGAGATCATGAACAAACCCAAAGAAGCTAGCTCTGCTGGTGGTTACTAAGCATAATAGTTTCAAAACAGCCTCTAGCTCAGGATGCCCCTGAACTGTGGATGTTGAGAAGTGGGATAAGATATCAAGGGGAAAGAGCACTTTCTTTGTGCCCTATTTCTTCTATTGTTGTCCTAATCATCCCACACTGGCTATTGTCTGAGACAGGGTAATGGCCCAAAGGGATATTTGATTAGACTCAGCAGGGCAGCTCTGATGGCAGCCCTTCCCTGCCTAGAAGAGGAATGCTGCTTCTCCCTCTGAAGAAGCGATGGAGTATTCCCTGGCAAAACTTCTGACAGTCTAACTGCCTTCTTGTGGGAGCCCTTCCCCACCCAGCATCTTTGTTTCTCCACTTGACAGATTTGCAGGATTCAGAAGTCTCTCCTGTTGGGAAGCTGTTAGAAAGTTTACTCTTACGTTTCTCCCTCACCACACAATTTTACTGTGAAACTCAGTCCCTTGATAGAAAAGAGATAAATCAATCTCTAACAGCCTGGTCTGATAAGTAAGAAAGTAAAGCTTATTATAGCTGTACGTCTGTCCCACGCAGGAAATCTTTACTTTTTCAGAGAGATCCTCACAAGCTTTCTGCTCTTTTAAATGAATTCCAGATCAATTTAAAGACCAAAAAAGAGACTATTCTGCAAAACTCCTTTCCCTCCAGCCTGATTACCAGCTTCAGGAGTCTCTGTTTACTTCGTGGAAACTAAATGCAGTGTTCACATCTGATGTGAGTTAGCTCTGTAGCCTCATGGTCTGCTATTGCCTAGAACAAGAAATTTCACCTTAAATGTTCTACCATTAGAAATAAGTGTTCCTCCTTTTTTTTTCTTGATAATGCAAGAGGTATCTATTTGATTAAATTACATTTTGTCTCAGCTTTGTTCATATCTGAAGGTAAAGTCCGGCATCAAGACATATGAGACAAAAAGAACATGTAAACATTTTATCAGGTGTGAGATGGTGCTCCAGCTTAACTTGTTCAGCAAGCCACTAGCTCCTTCCACAACCAAACAAGCAAACCAAACAATTTCACTCACATCCAAAGACTGCAGTCTTAGTCCTCCCTCACAAAGAGAAACCCCTCAAGAAACTCACTTTTTGCTATCCTTGCTCAATGTTAGAGTTAAAAAAGGACCTGGAATTGTAACAACAGCCTAAATGCTAATCCAGTAAAAGGAGATTGGTCAAATCACGTGGCTCAGTCCACTTTCAAAAAACCACTCCTCCCTGGATTTTGGTTTTGTGTGTGTCTCTCTGTTTCTCCTCACTAATAGCTACTCTAATAGACTCAATACCTTTGTCTCAAATTTTTCGAATAGTCTAATTTCAGCTACAGAACTTCTGGAATAAAGTCACTAGATTTTCTAAATGCTGAGCCTTCAAATTGTCTTCCATTTATAGAGATGAGTACCAGGTAAGATATTTTCATCAATTTTACATTAATTGCTTTATTGAAGAACCTAGAGTTTCCTGATGTGGTTTATTTCCTCGATGATGTGCATGCTGTAGCCACTTTTTTTTTTTTTCTTTGAGAGAGATGGAAAAAACCCCTGTGTGCTCCTCAAGGTTTTTGAATGTGCTTGCCCAAGTGGATGGTTACCATAGCTCCCTGCCATGGCTGAACGGTGCTTTGCCTCCCTGAACTTGACAAATCGATTCTTTTTAATACTGAATGACTTTCTACAATACCACGTTGCTCTTTTCCCAGGATTCATTTTCAGCCACAGTAATAAGAGGAGAAATATACATATATGTGTATATTGTTTTATAAAGAAACCAAATGCAATAGTAAGCTCCAGGTACATTTTTTCCAGAAGCTAATCAAATACAGCTATTTTGTTACAAACTTGGGCCAAAAAGCCAGTGAAGGCATTTGGAGAAGGGTGCTGACAAGACACCGCTGAGCTGTGGGAGTCATTCAGCATGCTCAGTAGCAACGTTGCCTCCTTGCTCTCCTGAGCTCAGCGGACTGGGAAAACAAGTCAAGGGACCACCAGTGGAGCAGATGAAGCCAGGACCTGTTTCAGATGAACAGTTCCCAGGTTTGTATGGGTCAGCCTTCGAGGTGCTCTGTTTCATTCTCCTTGCTCCCCAGGCACCGCAGTCCCAGCATCACTAGATCCTCTCACCCCATCCAGCACCCCAGACCTTGCTTTCTCTGAGCCCCACGCTCCCCCATTGCAGAGGGGGAAGGATGCAGGATGAAGAGACAGTCAGAAAGGTTGTTCAAGGAACAAGACTGCTGTCCCTCCTTCCTGGTTTCGGTAGTTGCCACCTGGTCAAAGCACAGAGCTCAAGTGAATAAGAGCAGCAGAGCAGTAGGGCTTAGACCCCAAACTTCATCTTTGGCGTTTGAAAAAGCTCACACTCAGCCAAAGAGTTAGAAATGCTTTCATGCAGCATGGACCACTCGCTCTGTCCTCTCACAGCCCACTGAGCCCCTCAGCTAGCCTCTCCTTTCAAAGTTGAGGTTCAGATCACGTTTGATATCTACATTCCCAACAAACTCCCACTTCAGTCCAGCCCTGATTTAACATCTGAAAAAACATCTATTGTTCTGCTGTGGCCATCCGCTACTGTCCCCAAGAAGTCAGGCCAAAAACACCCAGGTACCTTCAAGAACAGTGTAAGTTGAGACCTAATATGTGTAAAGACAGCCCAACAAATGGGATATCTTAAAATCTTTTATGAATGAATGGGACTTGGTTTCTGCCTTCAGAGGTAAGTTATCATCATTGTTCCCTTTGAAAAGGGAGCTAACATACCATATAAATATGCAAGGTGTGATAAAATAAAGAATTTATTTCAAGGTGGAAGGTAATGAGCAGGAACACAGAAAAATAAAAGGAGCAATAAACAACCTTCAGAATTGGAATGCTGTCTAATTTTATAGTCATAACTTATGGTTAGTAACCAGGCATCAACAAACTTGTAACGAGTGATGACTCACTTTATAGTAGGTTACAGTGGATCCCATTACACATCACTTCTTGAAGAGAGCAGGACCAGAGGAATTACCCAGGCTGTCTCTGCCCAGCATTCAAAACTTTAGTGTGTGGCAGTCTACAAAGACTTCAGTCTTAGCTTTCAGTAAATAAAATAAAATAATCACCACAGGAACAGTTGTGCCTTGTGACTTTGCAATTCAGGTCACCTGTGAGTGAAAATATTCTTCATGAGGACTCTATCCAACTGCCACTGCTCCCCACAGTCTTCCCATCCGCTGCAACAGAGGCTAAACAGACCACTATATAATATTTGAGACTGTACATTTTCAGGCTTCTGGGCATTCAACCCTAAAGTATTTCAAGATACAATTTATAAACATAATCGTTCACCCCTTCAGTACTCTTATCTGCCTCTGGAAGAGTACTAGCTGCTGTGAACAGACCGTGCTAGTTGAAACGGACAACACAGTGACGGGAAACCCAGGAGTGCATTCTGTAATATTAATGCTGTAATATGAAAAACTCTTTAGTGCTAAGCAGTAAAGGGATTTTAGCTTAAGGTGAAAGTTTTTGTTAAAGACCACGTATCTCGTGCTGTTACAACAGTTCATTCCCACTCCCCGTCTTTGCTTGCTAAGCTAAATTGCAGAACTTTTCACAGCAGATCCTTTACTAGGAGCAGAGCTAAAAAAGAATTTTTCAAAATGCTAAAGTTGTTCTCGGCTTACTTTTAATTTCATTTTTTTCACACTTTGCTATCTTCAACTTCGTGTCTTTGATCATTTGGGAAAAGATTGTGGAAGTTTGCAATGGAAATAAAAATCAATTAATAATCAACTAATCCCAATTCAAAACTGAAAATTACTGCTTTGTGTTTGAAATTCATGTAGTCTTTTTCAGATGAAGACAGCATTTATTCAAATGTTCTAGTTTACATTAATAATGGAAAAACAGTTTGCCTCCATAGTCCTTTATAATACTTCCAAGGGTAGAGCTTTATTCCACAAAGAATAGCCACTCTCGGTTTTTCATGACTAGGAATGGTTCAGGAGCAAAGTACAAAATAAAAATTTGTCTTTTTCCTTTTTAGTGTTTATGCTGCATACAATCTGCTTTTCTGGTCACATAGATCCATTTTTTCCCTAATTCAAGGAAGCCTACAATATTAAACGAACTGTTGAGCTTGTGTTTGTGCTAACTGCAGAGCAAAAAACCACTGCATTAGGGCCACTCTTGGGAGAAGATGTAATCTTTCATCGTAATCTTCTAAAGCATATTTGGGATAGAAGCAACAATTTTTTTTTAATTGCATACCATCAATCATTAAAAAAGTCAGTTGTAGCTTGAATAATATAAGCAATACCTGGTATAGGTAAGCAACAGAGGCTGCACCAGAACCGCCACCTCAGGAAACGTCCACACGTTGGCTGCCAAGTCACTGGCGTTCCGATGGCCCCCTCACATCAGCTGGTACTCCTCCACTACTGCTTCCAGTAAAAGGCCTAAAAACTGATAGCCGCACATCTGGTTTTAGGAGCTGATCTTTTACACAACAATTTCACCTTGAAAAATAGTGGAAGTGAGTTACCTGTTGGCAGATGTGCCACCAGGAAGAATTACAGAGCACGGATGAAGTAGCCGCCATTTACGCTGTTGCACTCAAGGCAAATACTCCGGTGCCCCAGGTGGGGTATCTGGCAATTGCACATTTGTTTGTAGTCATGAAGAAAAGCAAACAAATGATTCAAGAATGGTCCTTTCATAAAGCACAAAGTCACAATCATCATGGATTTCAAATAAAATTTTATGTTTCATTTAGTGGCATGTTTTACAGCTCTTGAAATTTCCCCCTCCCCACTCATAAGTGAAGATGTAAAACGATTTCTTTCTTGAAGCAGGCGCAGTGAAACAAGGCATAGTGATCTTGTTCATGCTGTTTACAAAGGCAGACAACTCCCAGCTTCTAATCAGTACTGCCCCTTCTTCCAACCCACTGAATCACAAATGCAAACTCCTCAAAGACCTTTTGGTGTATTTTGGTCATTGTACCTATAGAAACTCATGCCAGAAAATAACCTGTATTCTTTGCTTCTGTGTACGTTATTTAGTATTAAGCTGTATTTATGAATAGTTTCTAAAATGGGCTTTAACAACTTGACCAAGTTACTCATCTGCAGTGTAATTTATTACCCTATCCACCCTTGTATTTTCTGCAGAACAAGCTGACAGCGATTTACTAACAAACAAAAAACCTGCCCCAGGAAGACTGAGGAAGTGTAATATTTTGACTTGAGAATCAACATGAGATTTAGGATATTAACCTGAGACTTCCAGCAAGTTTTTTTTTTCCAATGGCTTTCTTCCCTTTCTCCTTTGTTGTGATCATGGATTTCTGCACTGACCTACTGTAATTTCTCCAGAACAGTACTCAAAAACATAGCTCTTATAGCAAAATTTTAGCCATTTACTAAACCCAAACAAACTTGTGCAGGATAATTCATGCACATGCAATTAAGTCAGGGATGTTGCTTATAAGCATTTGTATAAGTAACCACCAATTTCCCAATTAATCTATTTCAAAACTTTAACATTTCTTAAAAATAATTTTAGAAAATTACTTACTGCATGATGGTTTTCACAATATGGGTGAAAATAACGTGGTTCACTTAAACCAGGTGCCACATTTGGCACAGGTGGAAGGCTAGCTATCAGAAAGCAGCATGTATCATGTCTTGAAGTTTACATAGTATTCTTCCTCACGGACCAGAGGTTCTCAGTATTTTCCAGACTACGAC
>NW_009633942.1:35962-70632 GCF_000690535.1 Cariama cristata
GCTTTCCCCCCCGTCATTAGGGCTATGTTTCTTCTGTTTTCAGGAGATTACAAATGTGTGGAAGGACAGAAGGTCAGAATGACATATAAATAGTTTTTAGTAGAGCAGAGAGCCTGCAGATAGCTTTCAGGAGTTAGAAAGACATCAGCTATTGTCAGGATAAAAAAAAACAAACACGTAAGGAAAGTCAATCAACTTTTTTATTTAAGCTTGATATGGAGAAAAGAAAAAAACATAAAGAAAACTTCTCCATAACTATTACTCTTTAAGAAAGGAAATTACACTGCCTTACTTCATACTGCATAAGGGTATTAAGTCTCTTAAAGCATTCAGCTCACTCCTTGACACTAAGTGCCAGCACTTCTAAAGAGAAAAGTCCTTTTCCATTTCAAGTAATTCCTCTTGCATTTTAATACTGAAGACCAAGTGCAAAGTTAATGCTAAAGAATACATTCTACCCAATCTAATCACGCTTAGATTAAATATCTGCTGTACAGAAAATATACTTTATCACCCACAGACTACTGGAATGCAGGATGCTGAGAATTTAGGAAGAGCTGGTTGATGAGTTCCAGGTTCTTCCCAAGAAGGAGAGAGTCATTGTCCTCCCAGCAGTGGGCAACAGTAGCAGAACTGCTCTTTATACTTCCCATTCAATTAAAAGATATAAATTAAGAAACTTATGCGTGGACTGTATATTTAGAGAAGCCAGACTGTAACTAAATCAACAGTCTATAATCCTTATTTGCAAATAACCAAGTGCCGTGTTTGACAACCTAGGTAACTTCTATCAGTTGTCTTAAAACAGCTTGACTATGGGGCAGACAAGTTATAGCAAAGTAAACTTGGGTTTCACTTCACATTTACTGTAAGTAGGGTCACAGTATAATTTAGACTGAAAGGATCTCAGGAGGTCCCCAAGATTAACCTCCTGCACCCAGCAGGGTCAGCTCCAAGGCCACATTGCTCAGGGCTTTATCTAGTTGAAAACATCCCAAGCAGAAGCTGCACAACCTCTTTGGGCAGCCTGTTCCACTGATTCACTGTCCTCACAGAGGCGTTTCATTACCTTTAACCAGAACCTCTAGTTTCAAATTATGTCATTGCCTCTCATCCTCCCACCACACACGGCTGTAAAAAGCAGACGGCTTTCCTGACAGCTTCTCCACATTTACTGGAAGGCTGCTATTAGCTCCTCCTGAAGTTGCCCCTTCTGTTACACTAAAAATCTTGTTTAAAGAGGAAGCATAACATATATACAAGTAAAGCTAAGGATTTATTGTTAGCATATAGAAATCTTAATCTAATTCAAGGATTGCTATTAGCCTAGATCTAATTATTATAGGAAAAGAAAGAATAATAATGCAGTTAGAGTTGAGAAAGGGGCTGTGATTCTTCCACTTACAGAATCACAGACTGGTCAAGGTTGGAAGGGCCCCCTGGAGATCATGCAGTCCAACTCCCCTGCCAAAGCAGGGTCACCTACACCAAGTTGCACAGGATTGCATCCAGGCGGGTTTTGAATATCTCCAGAGAAGCAGACTGCACAACCTCTCTGGGCAGCCTGTTCCAATGCTCGGCCACTCTCAAAGTATAGAAGTTATTCCTCTTATTAAGATGGAACTTCCCGAGTTTCAGCTTGTGCCCGTTGCCCTCAACTTGTCACTGCCTAAGCATCTGCCTCTAAAAGACTAAGTTACTGTGCTGAAGGTAGTAAGACTGCTTATGTGTCAGTAGTTTGAGTATCAAATTTACAGCACTTATTTCCCACAATTAAGAAATCCAAAATTCAAAGCTTAAAGTGTCTGGACAAGCTTAACTATCTTCTAGTTAAGATGGGAGGAAAAAAAAATTATGCGAAAGCCCAAATTTGAGAGGACATCCATGTGCCTATTTATTCCCCAGTGTGTATAACTAGTGAAGCATTTGTGCAGACTCCTCATTTTCAATTCTCACCTTCTTCTTCTACCTTTTGCTAGGAATGAACTAGCTGTGAAGCACTTTCTTCACAGCTAGCTCATTCCTTTAGCTGTGAGGCACAACATTTTTTTCCTTTGGTTGATTATCCTTCCAAAAGCCAGTTAAAAATTGTCAACCCATCCTCCAGATCCTTTATCCTAAAGATTCCTTGAAAATCTGTGACCTTGCACAGCAGCTTAAAAGCATATGCATTTATAACAAGCTCATAAGGAGCTAAAAAACTCAAAATGTATTTTGTTGTTCAAAGCACATCAAAGGAACACTTTGCTAATCAAATCTCAGTTACAGCTCTTCACTCTGCAGCGTAACAGGCCGAGTCTTCCATCCTGTTCAGCGATAAATCTAGAGAGACAATTTTGTTTCACAGAGAACCCTAGCATGAACTCTATAGACATACACACCCAGAGAATCTCCGAAACGATGTGTGTGTTGGGAAATGCCACACTGCTCATGGTAAGCCACCATGTCCGAGAGACACATTCTGTGCGCTGCATGTAGCAAGGGGGGTGGGGAGAGGGCAGTACACGCAGGGCAGACAGACAAAACTGGAGAAAGCAATACAAAATTACTTCTAGAATCACAGGATAATTCAGAGGGGAGATTAAGGAGGTCTCCAGCCCACTCTCCTGCTCAAAGCTCGGTAAGCTACAAGGTTGGATCATGTTACTCATGGCTTAATCCAGCCTTCTCTTGAAAACCTCCAAAACAGAATTTTTTTGGAGAGCAATCTCTCTGGGCAACCTAGTCCACTCTCTGACTGTCATAAGGGTGAAAAATTTTTTCCTTATGTCTTGGCAGAACTTGTCCTCTTTCAAGTTATGCCTGTTGTGTCTCAACCTCCCACCAACCACCCCCTGAGAACAGTCTTGCTTCATCTCATTCAGTAGCTTCTTTAAGTTCAGCTACATGCTTTAGCATCTTCTGATTACAAAAGTAGTCTGGATTTCTACAAGATGAGCAAAGTCTGTGTTTTTAGTAAGATGCAGTAGACGTGCAAGCAAACTGACCTTCCAAGAGGCTCCCTTTGATTCTAGTGATAAGGAGCAACTCCAGTTGTTAAGAGTGATCCAGGAGTCAACAGCTGTTCTTGCAAAAGAGGGGGCTTACTCTTCATTAATTATTTTACAGTATTAATATTTTTAATAAAACCATCCTGACTGATAAATGAAGTGTCAGTTTCTGAAAAAAACAAATTCCAGACAGGAAACCCTTAGCACCTCAGATCAAGGGATAAACAATCAACCTTATTAAACCAACAAACCAAGTTTATTTATAGAAGTCTGTACAGTTGTGATGGACTATGCTAGGACACCAATGAAACAAAGCAAACAAACCTCTCCCTAATGAGTGGGAGGTGTAGTCACTCACCTTTACATGCACTTAAAGGAAAAAAGATTACAGCTTTCATACACAGTTCTGTAACTATTCAAGAGTACTTTCTTGATGTATTATTCTCAATATAAGTGGTTTGCACGATAATTTACTGACTGTTGCCTTTTAAAAACCAGGATTTCAGCAGAATCCAGAGACTTTGAGGGTAATTGGCAGTTTCATGGTTGCAGATAATGAGGACATAGTCCATCATTCAGATCTGCATTCTAAACTCACGGCATCTCCTCTGTTTAGGTTACCTCCACTAAAAGCTACTGGCAACACTGTATGGGTCTTGTCAACATTTTGGCTGTAGTACAAGCTATTCTTGTGTTACCAAACGTAGAAGTTACCTGAACCCAATACTTCAAGGGCAAGCATATTAAAAACACTGAATTTGAGTTAACTTTACCTTTAGAGACCACTTGTCACTGCACCTCAGAGATCTGAGGCATTTCTGTGGAAAAATCAGTTCCTGAATTCCTTCATTTGGCAATTATTTCTGCAAAGTATTGGAGAGTGATTATTTTGAAAACTGGCTATTGCAAAATAAGTTTATATTTTTTATTACAAATCTGTAACATCACTGAAGCTGTTGAAAAAAACAAAATCGTATCAAATGCATATCTACATAGTGAATCATGATGTCTCCTATGAAGTTATCATGGTAGATTCCGTAAATCCACTCTTAAAAAGTTAAAAGTACATATATGTGAGAGCCTACTACAACTCCAGAGAAGCTGCTAAAATAGGCCATCAAATAAAGCAGTCTATGATTACATATTTACAGAATAACCCACGTGTCCTAGAACTATGGACTATTCAGTAAATAAGTATTGAAAGATTTCTAATTATTTGTTTACATGGTAGATAAGAGCTGCTTTATCAGTTGATCTTGTTTTTATACACAGTTCATAGTATCAATCTGCACACAATTACATGATGTTTCTTTAAAGCTACTGTTAAAAAAAGGAAGAGAAAGTTAAATAAGAACTAGATTAAAGTTTCATTAAGAATCCAACAAGAAAGTATCAAACACAGGTTTAAACATAACCAGTGTATGATTTCAGAAAAACAGTAATGCTCTGACACAAGAAGAGCATCAGCATTTTCCCTCTTCAGGGTCCCCCAGAAACATTCCTATCCAGTTCAGTGCTTAAGTTATTATATACGTACTGGTCTGAGTAGGAACAAACACGTGCTTGCACGCTTACCTGAACGAGGACCTTTTAGACTTCTAATTCTCTTTTAATGTAGTTCTTAGCTCCGTATATTCAGTTGTATCTTGTTTGGAAAAGTTCTTTGTTAAATGTCACTTATATTTACACTTTGATTTTTTTTTTTTTTTTTTACACCTGAGTGATAATTTAGCTGTCACTTTGTGTCCAGTCAAATATTCCATAAAGCCATACAATTCTTGTGCTAGTGTTGCACTCCACTTGTACCAGTTTATATATGAAAAATGTGCATCAGCTACCTCTCATACATTACCCACTGACCTTTCTACCATGTCCTTACTGTGTCCTTCCCCTTCCACACAATGTGATTCTATTATTTTTTTTCGTTTTTTTTTTGTTTGTTTGTTTGTAGAAACCTCATTTAAATGGTTCACAAAGCAAGAAACAAAGCGAGCTGGAGCCCAGAGAAGACATGACGACTTAACAAATATGTAATATTGCAGGCTTGGAGAAGAAATTAAAGCCCAACCAATGAGCACCCCAGGGCCATCCCAGACAAAGCTACTCCACTCAGTTACAGCTGGAGATATGCTATAGACGACAAGTCCAACATCAAGAGCTGCGTACCCCTCTCTCATCAGTTACGTGTAAGTGAAAAAAGGAACATGAAGTTAAACAGCTATATCAGCCAAGCCGTTTTAGTAAGAATCACATTTAATGAGTTTGTTTCTTGCAATTTCAGATGCTCAAGTACAGCTGGTAGAAATTCAAAACAGCCGTAAAGAACTGTGACAGACGGATACAAATAGTACTGCAGCTTAAAAATGATAAAAAACACCTGAAAAAAAGTCACACAACCCTCCCAAAAAAATTTACACTTTGAACCTAAGCCAGTTTTTGAAGACTCCCTTCTCCAAAGCTAGTACGAAGGAGGAAGAAGAGGAAGAAAGTGCAGATGACCTTCCAGCCACAAAGGTCTTGCGCCAATGTTTATTCACTGTGCCTGTGGTGGTATATGTAAAGGGGAGATCACCAAGTGCTGTTTCTGCAACCACCAAGAGATTCCTATGGAAATCCAGACCTCAGGCTAATACTGAACACAGAGTGGACCAACGAGCTGCATCAACAAAATAAAAACAAAACTCAAACTAAAAGAAATGGGAAAACCCCAAATAGCACAGATCCACATTTGTGAGGGGGCAGGAGGAAAGGGCAAGAAGGGAGGTCTATACAGTAAATAGTTGAATGGTTTATGTTACAGATGACTGGCAGTTTTAAAGAGTCTCTTCCCAGCTCCGTTGCTGCTCCAACCCAGAAGGGAGAACTGAAAAGGGAGGAAGAAAAGGTAGGACATCGTCATGGAGCATGCAGGATCAGAAGCAGCAGAGTGGGCATGCTCAAATAAGCCCCCGCCTCTTTTTGTAGTCCTCCAAGTTCAATGATCGCCGAGGGGCACCATCTTTTGCTGGTGGAGCCTTGGAGGTGATGGCCAGTGCCTTAGATTCTGTTGGGGATAAGAAAAGAGTAAGGACCAAAATACATGAAAATTACAGATTTCTACTTGTTGCTTTTGCTGACAACCTCACCACAAAAATCACGTTTGGCTGCTCTAGTATACATCAGGTTAGAACTTCAGTTAATAATATAGGTAGTATCTGGTACCTTATCTTCATAAATAAAGCATGTGCAATTTTGACTCTGTTCGTTAATCCAGCTTTCTGCCGACAAATATACTTTCATTTCTTAAGAAAACTACTCTATAGCACACTGAAATCACAATACAAACAGAACCTTCAGGCTCAGTTCTGAGATCTTTGATAAATCATTATCCCATGAGAACAGCAAGTACAAAGAGACAGATAATAAGTGGACAGAAGTCAAACTTCCTATCCAGGTCTACAATACATATTTTAACCAATCCCTAGGTTCTTCTGTTAAGAAAGGAGACTGCACAAAGCAAGATGCCAAAATGGTGTTCTGTCTGAGGAAAAAAAAATAAAAATAGCCATACTTAAACCTCTACCTATATTGTGTCTCATCCTTCTCTTTTCAGTCCAGTCCTCTTCCTGGTTTTCAGTATCCTTTAGTGCCTAACCCTCATCTGCTTGCTAACTGAAGCATAAGTTAGTTCATAAGTTCTCTGAAGTCATAACTCTCTGAAGTCATATGTGCCAGGGGATGTTAACTCTCACTATCTGCTTCAAGAAGTCTCCTATTCTTGGCATCCTACCTCATTCTATAGTCTTAAGTCCAGAATTCCAATCTTGACCTAGTGGAAAGACAACCTCTCCAACTTTCCCTTCTTGACAAGGTTTTTAGTCTTTGTGTGTTCTTACATACTTCCTAAACTGTTGTCCTCCAAGAAACTTCAGCTCTAATCCTTCCAATAACGCAAGAAAAAATAAGCCTTGTGAGTCATATTGCACTGGTATACTCCCATGCTTTCCCTCCACTGGAAAACAGCTTGATAGGATGAGAGGAAACAGCCTCAAGTTGTGCCAGGGGATGTTTAGATTGGCTATTACGAAAAATTTCTTTACCAAAACGGTTGTCAAGCACTGGAACAGGCTGCCCAGGGAAAGGGTTGAGTCACCAGCCCTGGAGGCACTTAAAGAATGTGTAGACGTGGTGCTTAGGGACATGGTTTAGTGGTGGACTTGGTAGTGTTAGGTTTATGGTTGGACTCGATGACCTTAAGGGTCTTTTCCAACCTAAATGATTCTATGACACTAAACTGTTCTTGCCACACATCTTGGGCTGTCAAAGTCAAGGTCACAAAGAGGAAGGGGTCAGCAAGTTTGTGTCTATAAGCATACCTTCACTCCCTGCCCAGTGTTTTGGTTCTCCTAAAATTTTGCTTCAATACCAAAGTCAGGGAACAGCAACTTGGTAAAGCAGCAGGTTCAAAATCAAATAAAAATACTTTATCCACATAGCATGTATACAGATTATGGAACACGACATCACAGACACCTAAAGCTTATCTGTCCTCAGAAACGATTAGACAAATTAACAAAGTAAGCATCAAGGTAGATATCAAGGCTTATTAAATACAACACTCTCATCTGTTCCCCAAAAGTTATGCAAGTCATAGATACTGTAGACTGGAAGAGTACATCAGAAAACACTCATTACCACCTTTTCTCCCTAGACATTTGGAGTAAAGAGATGGAGATATGCAGCCTTTCAGTCTAACACAATACAGTTGTTCTTGTTTTCTCAATGGATGCCACTAACACACATCCCCTCCTCCTCAGTTCAAGATACCTGCCAAGATGAAAAATAGAGTCCTTGCTCCCATTTTCAAAAGCCTACCAATGATTTTGAAAGAACAGTTCTGGAAGAAGTGAATTTTATCGTAGTGAGCCGGACAATCGCATCCCCAAACTCAGCTGGAACACCTACCTGAACTGGGAACCTGAAGATCAATCTTTACATCAAAGTCATGCACTTTGAAAAGATCCTCCGAGAGGTCACTGGCTGATTTAGAGTTCACATCTTTATCCTTCCCTTGACCCTGAAATAAAAACCACAAATAAGTCTCCAACTCTTATCTACCCAGATAAACAGAGATAAAAATGCTTCTTCTCCACTTCTGTCATAAACATCCTTAGTTTAGCTTTCATACTGCTACAGAAACTTAATTTTCTTTCCCCAAGGAAAAAAAAAAAAAGCTGTTTCTTTTCTATGATAATGTTCTACAGGATATCTATTTCTGGAAGTGAAACATGCACATCTACTATTAGCCATAAGGTTCTAGAGCAAAATGGTGACAGTGGGAGGAACGTAACAGAGAGAAATGGAAACTTGCCTTACTCATGTCCTTTGGAGCATCTGGTAATACACCAGAACCGTATTTTGCATTTAGCTGGGCAAGGATGGCAGCTTGGACAGCAGGATCTCTGGACTGCAGGGTGGACAAAGGAAAAAAAAAAAAAAAACAACACAAACCCCCAAAAACCACTGTATTTAAATTGGTGAAAACTACACCGACATTTTGTTAAAACAGCATTCATATCCATGAACCTAAAACCATAAGAGGCTGTAGGTCAGTTAGCCCAATCTTCAGGATCTCAGAGGCAACTGAAATTGATACCTGTGGAATGCATCTGACAGCAACAAACTAAAAGTTATCCTTCAGGAAGTCTTTCTTTGAGAAAATGAGAAATTCATTTCCTGTTGATATGGTTTGCTCCCATGGCTAGTCTTAACACTCGTTAGATGTATTTGCTTTCAGCTTACAGTTCTGGCTGAAACACTCTACTAGAGAGAAGAAATCTTTAGAAGACTATTTTCTTTACATAATAGTTGTCTACCTTAATAACGCTACTTGGTTATTATTCTTTTCTAATAAATAATTATTTCTGAAATAATTCTTTAATTCAAACCCTGCAATAAAAATCCTTTTCTATTGCCTTGCCAGTTTGTGGAGACTGATGAGAGCCAACCTGATCAGTTTGGGTTTTTTTAAGTACTGATATCAGAACGGATACTATTCGGGAACAGGCCTCAACAAAGCCAGGTTACTTGAAAGTACAAGCTGATCACCTTGCTATTCATCATTTATATTACTAGGGACTGCAGTACCAGGTTTTGCCACAGTATCATGAAGGAAGTTTAACACAAACTACTTTATCTATCACAGGCCCAAAATGTCTAGTCTCCTCTCCTTTAACAGATCTTTCAGGAGAGTTTCAACAAATTAGAAGAGAAACTCACACCTAAAGCAAATTGCCTTCCCAGCCCTAACTAAATCTGAGTAATTCTATACAGAAGAATTCACTACAGAAGTCTAAACCACAGTTGCTTCTCCATGTACATACCCACATCACTTATGTCCTTCACATTTTGCATTAAAAAAAAAAAAAGGAAAAATTTGCTTTTTAATTCTTTTGAGGTAGTGAGACCAGGATCTCACTCAACTATATTTTACCTTGGCATGTGGAGCACTAATAGCATATGGCACAGTTGGGAATGAATAAAAACAACATTTTCCTTCCTACTTGCTGCATTACATTCGTTTCTGTTTCTCTGCAAATTGCCTCATTTGAACTTAAGTATTACACTCACATTAGACACTATTGTGGGTTTGCACTGCCGCCTAGTAAAGGGGTCCATTTGTTGGTTTTTCATGCTGTGACTTTCAGCCTGAAGAAAAAGCACATGGTTTTTCAGAGTTAGCTGCTTGCACTCTTGTAAATCCTCCCACAGCACCCTGTCCATGCAAGCACTCATCAGCTATATATAATATCAAGGTCGGAGGAAAACCAGCTACAGCATTACAGATTAGAAAGATTTTGACACACCCACAGCCCTATGCTTCATGGGGCCAAATCGTCCTTATTGAATATAACACAGAAAATAGGTGCACAAATCTCAAGATAGGTATGGCTTAACCATTTGTTAAAAGCTTAACTTTTCCTTAATAGAAGTGTCACCGCAGAGAACTGATTATTTCCTTTACTATTTTATTCTCTGAAGTCTCCTTTCTGATTTCTTTCCCATACAAAATGCACTAAGTCACTATTACAGTCAGTAATCTTCTGATAATTGAGTTGATCAAAAAGATAAAGCAATCTGCTTTAAAAAGTCATTTGCCTCTATGAAAGATTTCATAGATCATTAAAAAAATTGAGTAACTTCACCATGCAATTATCCCCCTTTGCATCATCTCATCTCTACTTGTACAGAAGTATTAATTCAGCACTATTTACCACAAGAGCCTTCTCAGACTCAACGATATTCCACTCTCTGTTTCTCTGGTTGATGTAACTGCAGAAAGGAAAAAAAGGAGGGTGGGAGAAGGAAAAAAGTGACTGTCATTTATCAATCCCTACACAACAAAATGCCTGACAGCATTCTTGCAGCTTCATCTTGATCACAAATTACTCTTATTGAAACACAACTGCTACCTGGGGTATGTGGAAGAGAGTTTGTTTTTGACAGTTTTAACTGAATGACAGATACAAGGAAGCGAAGATAGGCAAACATTTCATGAATATATTGTACAGGAAAGAAGAGACAAAATCTTGCAGTTAACTCACTACTGCATTAGTTTCTCTTCTCTGTATATTTTTATTGATACTATTTAAGAAAGAAAATTCCCAGTATCTGCCTCTTACCTGATTGCAGAAATGTTTTTTGTTCGTTGACGATCCAGGGCCTCTGCTCTCTCTTCAAGTTCATTAAGCTGATCTTGAATCTGTTTGGCCTTATCTTGGTCCCCCAAGTCCTCAGCCATAGCCTGCAACCAAACAGTAACTCATTAGGCACTACTCTCTACCACAGAGCTAGTCAGGGAAACTAGGGACAGACCCATGAATCAGCCAGCTAACCCTATTCCAGTCGCAAATGTTCTACCCTGCATGGTAAGAATACAACAAAGAGCTAAACTCTCCTTACGGCTTAAGTCAAAACAGGACTTCTTACTCTGAAGAACTCTGAAAACCTGTGAAACCCCTTAAACTATGGAAGACATAAGAACACTAGTCCCAGCATGAGGAGGGCAAGCCAGGTAGATGATTTAAGGTCTGATTAACATTCAGTATCACTATTTACCAGCTCAGGAAAAGAATGATTATTTCTGCAACTGCCAGTTGCCTATTACTTCAGGGAATTGGAGAGTCTCGTACTACACCACCAGACCAACAACGGTAGCTTATCGTGCCACCTGGTGACAACAAAAAGCGATTGCACCCTTCTGCAACGGAAAAATAACAATTCACGTATTTGTGCATAGTAAAATGATGGCCAAACAATACAGTTAAGCCAAAGAATGTAAAACTAAAGATTAATACAAACTTTGTTTTTACTGTACATGAAGCACAAATGTCTGGAAAAAGGACCACACAAATAAAACCAAATAAAACCAAAACATGTTACGTCTATCTTTTTCTTCAGAGATACTTAAGACTGCTTGTTTTCTTGATTTCTCAGCTTTGGCTTCTCAGCACTGTTAGATCTATTTGTTCCAGAAGGTCTACATGTAAAACAGTTCAGTGGCAAGTAAATCTTTTGACAACCTATTCTTTTCAATAGAAATTACTGGCCATAAAGTCACAATTCAGTCACGCCTGAGTAAAAAATTGTGTTAAATTGTCTTTATTTTCCTATTTTAAAAAGTATAGGAAATCAACTTTCAAATGCTATTATGGGTACTCGGGGCGGGGGGTGGGGGGGAAGAGAAAAAGTTTCTAAAGCAGAACAGCTTAATACCTTCTTGTTTAACATACACAAAAAGAGAGAGACAGCTATAATTGTTGGCAATAGCCCTTAGAAAAAGAATGCAATAGCTTTAACTGGGTTCTAAGTGTTCTGAACCCAGCAATGAACCTTGAGATCCACCTTTTAGCTGCATAAAGTCGAGCTTACTGCTGACTACTGCCAAAATCCAGATGAGTTCCAGTTCTTCAAAATCAAAGACTGCATTAAGTTTGCAGGCATCATCTCATTTCTCACCTTCTCCTTTAACAGCTGAGTTTTCTTCATAGCATAATTTGGAGGTGCTTTTCTGAACCTTTCCTTCTCTTTCACAATCTGTAAGATGCAGAGGAAACAGCAAGAATATGCAAATACGAAATGTCTATTTCAGTATTTGGACACTAGAAGCAACAGATCAGTATCACCTAAGAAATGTACTTACTGCCCCACAATTTTACTCAATGCTCTGCTGCATTTTTTAATTTGTGACTTGGTAATGAGTTATAGCTCCATTCCCCTCACTTACGACCTACCAAAATCTGATGCTAATCACATTTGATCACTATTAAGGAAGTATTAAACTGCAGAAACTGTGATAAATGCACCTATCGTGATGCTGTTAGCTTTTCAGAACTTGGGAACTAAGTTGCCATACTCAGGTTAGGAGTTCAGAGCTCTACAATGTAAGTTCAAGAGGAGGTAACAGGGCACAAAGGATGAAGTAAAGCAGGAGTGAGCATCAAACAACAGTTGGATCACTAGCCTACTCTATCAGTTATGCAACTTCATTTTGACCCTTTTATTTTCTTCTTAGGAAGCAAATACCATGATCATTTTGCTTTGTAACAGCTAGTGCTCTATTCCATTAATTCCTGTCACCATTAAGCACTGCAACAGCCTCACTACAACACACTGTTTACCTCTTCAATGTCCTGGTCATTAAACTTGTAGTTGAGGGCTTCTTTGATGGACATTTCCTTC
The DNA here is from genome assembly GCF_000690535.1 of Cariama cristata. Lineage (NCBI taxonomy): Eukaryota > Metazoa > Chordata > Aves > Cariamiformes > Cariamidae > Cariama > Cariama cristata. The sequence continues at coordinate 48,673 of NW_009633942.1, forward strand.
TTGTTTATCTCATCTAGTGTGGGTAGCTGCATCCCAGCAGAGAACATCTAAACACAAGAGACAAAAAGGTTACTTGCCACTTCAAGTATCCTTGGCAGAAGGCTGCTAAGAAGAACTAAAGTCTGGCAAACTTACCGCTTCCTTCCACTTCATAAACTCACTTTCAGTAAATTCCTGATTTGAGACAAACTCCAAACGAAACACACGTGAATCACTGCCATGCCTGCAACAAGAAAGTGTAATAACATCCTTCTCTGATGGTACAGAGCTGCAATCTTGGATCTATAGGTGTAAACTGATGCAAGAAGCCCAAAATCAGACACTTAAGGCTACTCCTGTGGCTGGCATGCTACGTATTCCTAACTTCAGTCAGGTCAGTCACAGTTCAGGAGCCTACATCAGCTCTTAGTAATAATGCAAAGAAATACTAGACAGTGCGTCTACAGAAAACAGTCGCTCAGTTGTGGCACTAAAAACCTCAAGAGGAAATGGAAACAGACCTCTCTCACACATAATCTTTACATACCCTACTTGGTGACCCATAGCACGATCTTTGGAAACACAAAGCTCCTTCATGTCTGGACCAGTAGAAGTAACCTTTAAGCAGTACTGAATTATACAATGCTGGAGCCAACCCCTACCTAATTTTTCATTTGTTGGCCAGTAAAGAGTCAGAAATCCCTAAACATTTTCTGCAGAGCACTACCAGCTAAACTACTATATTGCTACTAGCCAATACTAAAATCGGTTGCCATGGTGTAAATTTCACTCAAAGCATGGAGCTCTCTCCTGAGGTAGCCTAAGAAGTTATTGAACATCACAATGGATTTAGGTAAGACTATTTTTTTTTTTACTCCACACTTGTACCCACAAGCATTCTCCACGTGCATTGCTGTTTCTCCCAAATGGTTAATCTCTTCTTGTCCTATCTCACCAGGATGTTTTGTATTGTAACTGTTAACTTTCACCTCATGATCCTTATAAGGGCCCTAAGAACAACTGAGAAATCCAATGCTACATTCAGATTCTTCCCTCCAAAGCACCATTTTATGTTGTATGCCAGACCCAGTCATGTATGCTTTTAAATGATACATATTTCTAACATCCCATTACAGCAACAGTGGAGAAAAGATAGGAAAGAGTATTGCAAAGGTTAAGAGGTATATACAAACAGTCATCGGTTACTAACGCAAATGAACTGCTCAGATGTCCACACAATCACAAGTCCCTGCATGAGATTTTTTTTTTTATAATTTCCATTATCCAAGGAGAAAAAAACCCAAACAAACCAAACCCCAACATTCTAGCAGTAAGTGGCCTGGCAAGGCCCAGTCTGCTTTTTAACTGTCATCTCCAAACCACACACAGAACATTATTTGCTATGAAAAGGACACTGATTCATGAACTGATGAGGATTACTTTGGTATCTTACCGCAACTGTAGTCCTTTGTTTGTCCGAGTACCACCAAGCTGGTAAACCTTTGCAGTCTCTACCACACCAGTTATTTCAGCAACCTATATCACAGAGTAAAACACACAAGAGGATTTTTTTTTGTGTGTGTGTTCCTGGAATATATTTGGCATATTCAAGCCTTTTCACTAGAGATCAGAAACCTTAATTTAACTAACAACTCTAACTAGTTTAAGGAAAGCAAGACTCTTCAGTGTACATTATCAGGTACTGAATTAGTTGCTTCATGCATCACCTTTGAGCCAACAAATTATACCATCCGAATGCTCAATGCAGTTTTTCTATCTTCTCAGTTCTGCCTTCTTGACCAAATGTTGTACACTTTCCTATTTCCTCTTCAATTAATGCTGGTTTGGGTTAACATATGTTCCAAATGAACTACACCAGTGCTGCTCACATATTAAACACAGCCCCTCTAGGGACCTTCTTAATGCAATTTTAGAGACTATTATTGCATCCTATGATTGCACAGTTACAGCAATGAAACAGAAAAACAAAACCGTGCTCTCATTCACCTTCTCTTTTGAGGCACACTGATGTGCTACAAACACTTTGTAAAAAAAGAACCGAGACCACGCAGTAACTTGGGAACACTCCCAGAAATAAGGAGTGAATGTTACTCATCCTTACTTGGTCAAAGCATAGTCCTGAACTCTAGTTTGCAATACAAATGATGAGACAAGACAGCACGAACCAAAGCTGGAAGAACAGGCTTTTCTTAGTGCTCCCTCTCTCTCACTAAATATATCTCTTTACCTAGCTGGTCCCATAGATTTATTTATTTTTAAATCAGATGACTCCACTTCTTTGGCAGCAATTATGTTTTCTGGTTATAAGCAATCTTTTTATATTAATCACTCAAACAATCACAGGTACCTGAGAACTGCTAAGCTGCAAATATTATATTACAGCACTATTAAAAGAACTAAATCCCTTGGAACTAAACTCACCCGATAAACAGGTTTGCTGTTGTGATTTCCAATGCCAATACGGACAAAGCAGCCAGTGACTGTCTTGGCAAAGAAGGGCATATGACACCATCGTTCCAGCTTGTGTCGCGATAACCGTACTCGGTTCAGTTCTTCAGGCAAGGACACTGGCTGGGACTTAGGAGGAATTTCTTCTTTCCTGATTTGAGAAAGGTAAGAAGGAATAAAGAAAAAAAAGTAGAGACATAATCACCAAAAAAAGTGCCCTGAGCAAGGTGCAGCATGAGTGCTAACTATTTAAATTACTACTAAAAGGAATGATTCATCATGTACTAGTTGACTGTAGATATGTGAATTTAGCATTCACGAGAAAGGCTTAATGCAAAGTCCCTCTTTGATCCACTGCCCTTGCTACCACAAAGCAGAAAGACTTACACACCAAGGCAGTTTATAGGCCAATGCTTTAAGATAAGCCAGCACACATCTCTACCCTGCTAATATGCCAGGGTTCTGCAGCTGCTAAACTCTAGGACTACACAAATCTATAAACAACAGTGTAAACGGGGCTAAAGGTAACAGCAGGGAGCTGAAGTTGCAAACCCATCCAAGGTAAATCAGTCCCATGCACCATGATATAGAAGCCAAGGACTCAAATCTGAGCAATCCAAGTGTGCCCAGAGGCAAAATCACTTTAGAGACACTGAACTGCCCCCAAACAATCCTCTAAAACAGCATGTGTCTACATAAAGTGGATCTCTGTTTTTGAACACACACTTACAAGTAACCACAGTCCAGTGTTTACTACTTACTCTTCCTCTTCATCAGAGGATGAGGATCTGGATGAACGATCACTTTTCTCACTAGACTTATCATCCTCCTCCTCCTCTTCATCATCAGAGTATACTTCACTAGTTTTTAATGGCTGTTTTTTTGCTAGTAATTCAGCTGGGGGAAGATGGACAGAGAACAAAGAAAAGCAAGCTATAATTTTTTTTTAATGAAAGCTTCCTTTTATAGCTGAAACCTTATTGTTTTAAAAAGAAAAAAAAAAGAAGAGGCAGATAGTTGTTAATTTTACACTGGATACAAGCGCAACATGTTCACAACAACTAGTAAGCTAAGCACTCCATTGTGTATATTCAAAGAGAGAAATCAAAATACTTAAAAGTATCTCAAATCTCAGTTGTACTATCTTCAGTCTCCCAACTTGACTGCATGTAGCGATACAAGATGGGCATAACAACTGGATATACAAGATAAAACTATTATAATCAGACAACTCATTGTTATTTCGCAAGGGAAAAAAAAAAAAATCTCATGTTTGGAGAGGACCACAATAAAACCCAGTAGAGTAACAAAAAGTGTTGCATCAAAAGTCTGTGGCAAGATGGACAAGACGATGTGCCAGTGAAGAAACAAGCAAATGTAGAAATGTAGACAAGATTGCACAAGTACAACAAATATAGTTTGGATGGTTCAGAGACTAAATAACAGAATCTAAGTGACCAATTCAAATATATGAACTAAATATTACTAAGTGCCATTCAATGGACTGCGATGAAAGTTTGTTTTCGACCCATTCCAGGGAGGGCAGGGGGCGAGGAATACAGCATCAGTGGTGCCAAACAATACCCTAAGTGGTCATGTTGGGCAAAGACCAAGGAAAACACAGACACAGAATTCATTCACCCCAAGGTGTAGGGACTGTTGCAATAATTAGAAACAGGAAGTAGCACTTTCAGAAAGCTGTAATAATTCCTCAAAAAATGTAGCTATAGCAACATGCTTTCATACCTGTTCTGTTCTTCCTTTTCTCTCTTTCTGCTTTTAGCTCCTCCATTGCCTGAGATTTCTTGTCCAGCTTCTCATCCCGCTTTGATCGCCGCTCTTTGTTATGTGACATGACCTAAAACACGCACAGAAAGTCCCTCAACACCAAGTGCAATCCATAAATTGAAATGCATTAAAATAAAGATTGTTTGCACACTTTGAAAACTTCAAATAGAAACTACTAACAAACTCCATTTTGAAATCAGTTTTCTTCAAGTTCATTTTTACAGAGGCTAAGGAGAGGGAAATCAATCTGAAGCATATTTCTATTTTCTATTTCATATCAAAAATAACAGACATATTTACACTTCAACATTTCTGCCACCAAGTTTTAGTCTCAAAACTCCTCCTTAAAGTTAAAAAAGGACTAGAGAAATAAAGTGGAAGTAATTCCGCAACTAACAAGTCATGGGGAAAAATTGGATGAATATTCTTCTCATCTGCTTCTCCTTCTGCAAGGCCAAATCAAGGCACTTGTTCTCATTCAGTAGCAAAGAGAAAAGTTACGTTAAAAAGAACAGTTAAAGCAGAAATAAAGTTGTGTGTAAAGTCTGCAATACGGATCCAAATCTTAAATGTTGTAAGTCTTCTAATATTTTCCGTTTCTAACAGGTCTATCTGGAATACCAGGTAGCACAGAAAGCAGCTTCTATAGTAAGCATAAGAGACGGTCATTTGAAGTAAGTCAATGCAGTTTCTGGATGGCACTGTAAAAGAACTCTGCATAAGATCCTTTTATACAGGCATATATGTATACACACCTACACATTATATATATGGACTATGTAAGTATATACACACACATGTACATATGTGGAGTTGAGAGGGGTAAGGAAGAGAGATTCACTCCACTTAACATATGCCTAAATGAAAACTCATCTCATCTAATTTGATTTAAGTTTTAGACATCTATTTCACTAGAAAATAAAATGGAGCGAACCGCCAGCTGGAGATGCCCTCCTCCATTGCACAAAGACAGAGGCGACAAGAAGTGCAAACCATCAACTAGTCCTTAGATGGCTGAAGTTAGGCAAGACGAATCCCATCCCATTCTGGAAGCCCATCTGCCCAGACACTATAAATAGTTAAGGGCAGGATCTTAACCATTTGAAACTACAGCTAATTCAGCCACTTGAAACTACAGTTCAGTTACAGAGGCCTCACCCCAAAAATGGTATTATCTGCTTTCCACTGGAGGTGGAAAAACTATAGAGCTACTTCTGCTCTTCCTAGCATTCAAGCTTTTCCTTGACACCCCTACCAATAGAAACTAACCATTCTTTCCATGTATGTGCATGCAAAATAATTAAGACAACAGCTGAGCAGTTTCTGGCCTGCTCTCTCAAATTTTCACTTGCAAGAAAGACTGCGTATGTAATGTTTCAGACTGAATGACAGAAGTTTGGCTAAAGAACTACAAAAGGTTGCTTTCCTGTTCTCATATGGGAGGACTATCACAGCAACTCTAGATATAGCTGCAACTTTGCACTTTTCATTAAAAGGAGTTATCAGCACACCCCTCAGCAGGCCAAAGATGTTAATTTCTCTAAATGAACTGAAAGGCTAAAGATAGCTTGAGCGTATAAATGAACTAAATCCTGACCTGCTTACCACACTGTTCGACATTAAAGGAAAACATTAGTGGCAGAGAGAGGCAGCATCCTACGTCCTACTGCCAAGGGAAAAGGGTTTGTTACTAAGGACAATTTCATTTCCTACCTGGGATTCCTGGATCTGTGTGAGTTTTTTCTTCTCCTGCTCTTCCTCTTGCTTTTTCTTTTTCTCTTTCTTTTCTTTCTTCTTTGCTGTTTTTAGTTTCTTCTTGATTTCAAATCTAGTAGCAGATATTGAAATAAAAAGAATGTATGAAAGAATGTTCTCTCTCTGAGTGAGCAAAGTACCGCTCAGGTGCTATCACAGCTCAAGTTGTCAGTAGGCTGTAAGGAACACTTCCCCTGCTTGCCCCAGATCGATAACCCTTTAACGCTATCCTGTCCCCCACTCCCATCCCCTCCCTTCCCCAAGAAAAGCTGAGCATAGAAAAGTGCAGGCTTACAGACAGCTAACCTAAGGGGCTGAGGAGACCACATAGTAACAGCTGCTCCCCAGAAACTTGTCCTTACTGCATCTTCATCTTTGCCAGCATAGTGATCATTGCATGCTGCCTCCAACTCTAAAAACTATTGGCTATTTCACATAATTTGAATCTCAACAGCTAAAAACTTGGTTGTTTAAAGCCACTATCATGCTAACTTTTGCATGCTTAAACTCCACCTTTCTACTGGCACTGGTATGTATAAGAATGACTGCAAAGAAGTCACAGTGAGTCCTCCTTCAGCAGCTACATTCCAATCAGATTCAGGCAGTTTCTGCAGTCCAATTTAGACACTTCCATTTCTACCTTCACAAAACATGTCACCCTGAAATCTTATTTTCAGCCACTATATTCAGAAGAGTAGTGATTTCGCTGCAACTGTCCTGTGACTGAGATTCCACTGCACCATGAACTGGGCATTGCTTTAGTGAAGTGTGCATATGGACAAACAGAAGGGAAAAAAAAAATTACTTAACTTCCAATAACTGAAATTCAAAATGTGTTATCCACATTCATACTACACAGTCCATTCTTCTTCAGTTGTTTACACCTGGATTTTGTAGGCAAGAAACTGAAGTGCCAGATGAGCTTGTTGCCCTTTATGCGTTTAACATGAGGCATAACACACAGGGCACAGGCATTGTATCACATGCAATGCCTACTGTAATCCCAAAGAACTCACAGCACAATGTACATACAAAGAGCTAGACAGCATTTTGAAAGATTCAACTTACCATAAAGTTAAACAACTAACCACCCCCCCCCCCCATTAGTTTTACCTGCCAACCCCTTTACATAGAACAGGACAAACTTGCTTAAGATTAAATCAGTAACTCAAGCTTAGATTGTTTAGCTTGTTGTATTAGGTATTCTCCAGTGTTCCTTCTAAAAGACAGACATTCAGTTACCACAGAATAGTAAACGAAATTAAAAATTATGGTGTCCTTCTACCTGACCTAAATCCAATCTTTCACTCATTCTGATCCCTTTGAGGAGAACAGCAGACTAGAGTAGACATTAAAAGTAGTATTAAAACCACAGACAGACAGGCAGTGCTGTAACTATGGCTTTGACAAATGAAGTCTGACAGTAGCTTGTATTGACATGATTTACTCAACAGATGTCAGTCCTCTAGAGAAACTTCTCAACAAGTGAGAAAAGAGAGAAGTCACTGAAAATGGAAGAAACTGGAGAAAACTTGCTCCACACGTGCCAAATGTTTTCTGTTAGACACACTGGAAGAAAAATACCTTTACTACAAGGAAGCTGCCTGACAGGACAGTCTTACAGTAACAAACAAACAAAACCACCACACCTGAGCTAGAAATCCACAGACAATCCCTTGAAAATGACATATCCAACACAACTCCTCATTGTTTCAATCTCTCTCTCTTTTCTATTAGGGCCCCAACCAGCTTCACACCCATATGGAGGCAAACCTAACACCGCTCTGTGCTTCACCATTGTTTTCTGAAAAATTCCAGAAGCTCATACACACCTTACACTTTGCCTTTTTCCAGAGTATCAGTGTGTGACAGCTGACACAAAAAAAGACAGAAGAGAAAGCAGTCCTTCTGACTGTCTGGCATCCAGTGTGTAAAGCAGTAACATGGCTACAATGGTAGCTGACAGAACCATGCCTATTCAACACTTGAAAAACTTTCAGAAACTGACTTTTACAAGAACACGCAGAATTCCTCTTGTGCTTCCCAACTAGCTACAAGGACAGTTTACACAACAAATCTACAATGAAGCTTAATTCACTTTACAGTGCTGAATGCTTGGACCCCAAACATGAGAGCACAATCAGCATACTCTCCATACAGCCTGTATGAATTTACTACCAAATATCAACAGATAGAAAATCCACCTTCTCTTTAGCACTTCTCTTTTCTCTATCCGGTTAAACAGCTCCTGCTCTCTCTCCTTTTCTGTCATTTGTTCCAGTCGAGCTCGGTCTTCTTCATCTCCCATAAGATCTTCTCCATAGCCATCATGGAATTCCTCATCTTCAGATGAAGAATCTGAATCTGAACTAGATGAGGAGCTGTTGCTTTCCGAGTCAGAGACTTCTCCTAAAACAAAAATACAAGGCAGTGAGATTCAACTGGGGCAAAGCCCAACCACTTCCTTGTAGCATGTTAGCAAAGGATACCAAGAATGAATTTTACACTCCTCTTCCACTATACTAAAAGCTCAGGAAAACTAAACCCAGGAGGAAATACTTTATTACCCTAAGATGTGCATGCTAAAAAGTGATAAAATGAGTGGTACTACATGTGAACACAAATTTGGTTATAAGTGAAAATTCTTAGTAGAACAAGTATATTTTAGGAGGCCTTTTGGTTGGTGTGTTAGGGTCTTAAGGTTAGATTTCCATGCCTATATGCTTATGTCCCTGAGAAATTGCTTATACATCCATAACTTTGTAAGTGTGTGTGCCCACCTCAAATGCCACTATTAACCACCACCAATACTCCTCATTATACCAACCTGAAGAACAAAAATTTGTCATTTGAAGACTGCAACACTATGAATTGCTACATCACAAGATAAAGTTGAAACACACTACTGTTGGGACTGGCAAGGCTCCATTACTGTAACAAGCCCTCCCAGTTACACATGGGCTTAGGGAACAGCTGACTCCCCAATAATAATGGGTAACACCACTTTTCAACTTGACCTAAGCCCAAGTGCTTTGATTATCTCACCTAATCGACTGCATTACATCAAATCACAAAAACAAACATTAGAATTCTTCCTTTCACTTTCATTCTGGTCTCAGCATTTCTGGAAACTTCCAGCTTTGCAATTGTATATCGTGAAAATCCTTGATTTGTAAGCACTGATATATACAGGTTCAGTCACTTCATGCTTTGGTCTGTCTCCACTGTGCTTAATATACTTAAAAATGTAGGGTCCTTCATATTCTTTCTTAACTTGGTTTTTTTAGTATCAACCAAAATCGCAACTAATCACCTGCAAACCTTCATGGGCATGATGAAAACAGAAAGAACACAGGCAGTTCGCTCAGCATTGGAACAGATTCAATATTCATGTAAAGAAATTCTGTCAAAGTTATAGTAACGGTTTTTCTTCTTCTGTGTCAGTATAAACATGCAAGAATTCCAATTCAGAGCAAATCCATGCAAGATAAGCTCCTATTTGCATCACGCAACACTATACACCTCTCCCTTTGTCATCACAAGTTTGGGAAGAGAAAATAAGTCAATGGGAATAAAAGAAAGTGCTACCCCACACTACAGATGGGACATGCTAGAAGGAAGACAAGAATTTTCCAGGAGAAAGTCAAGTAATGAAATATGTCATACATTCTTCAACTGAAACAGTATTTAGTGTTGCAGTTGTCATGGAATACTTACAGTAATGCCATACTGAATTATATGCACTTCAAGCCATGGCAAGTTTAAGAGTCATCCAGACTACCAGTGACACAAAGAAAACTCTTTGAAGGAAGTCTTTAACATCACCATTTAACGTTATTCTTCAGTGTGCACAAAGGGGTACCTTCACTTGGAATTATACTGTAAGTAGATGCACATGTGTTATCTTACCCTCCTCAGGTGCCGAGCTCTCAGCCGAGCTGTCCTTATCTGAGCTGCCTGAAGAGGCAGCTTTGTTCGTCTGTTTCTTCATGGCTCCTTTCTTCTCTGCCTTACCCGCTTTTCCCTTTTTTTTGTTTTTAGAACCTCCAACAGTCCACTGCAAGGAAAGAACCAAGAAAGGGATCATGAGACATGAACGTCACTCTTTTCTCCCTCCCCCAAAACACTGGAGTAAAAACAACTGAGAAACAGTCCAATACCTGACAGCACCAAACCAAACATACAAGGAAAACAAAAAAAAGAGCCAATAGGAAACTTAACAAATGAAAGCATTTTAGAAGTCTTTTTGGGTTTGGGGCGGGGGGCGGGGGGTGTTCTGTGGTTGTTTTGGGTTTTTTCCTTAAAAAACAAAACAAAACAAAAAAAACACACCACCAAAATCAGTTATCAGTGGAAACCAAAAGTTGGTAGGACACTCCTTTTAAAAAACAATGAAGACATCAGAGTCTGCAATATCCACCCAGAGAGAAGACGTACTGGAAACATTTTCCTAGCAAAATACTTCTAAACAACAAGTGTCCAACTGCATTTGTAAAGATTAGCTTCAGTTTACTCCTATTAAAAAGAAGCAAAAGATGTGTTTCCAAAACTAGTTTATTCAAGAGCAGATTTTAGATTTCATGAAGGCACACCAATTATACATGCCAGTCTTTCTAAAAATCTCAGTTTTACCAAGAGTACACAGCATCTGTATTTTTATGCAACAAACCAAAAGTGTACTTGCTCATAGACAGTAGTGCCACCACCTGCATCTACGTACACAAGTCAGAATCAAATCAGAATCACAGAAGTCAGGAAAAAAAAGAAAAAAATCAAATGTCAAGTCTTAATTTTAATTTTCTCTTGATACCATATCTTCAATTAACTCAGATTGAATTTCCAAGTACAGGACGTATACTACCACACACACGGGTAGCAACTTTAAATCCTAAAGTCCCAGAAGAAGAACTAGTATGTACCTTACAGTGTGATTTCTTATTTTGCATTGTCCCAACTACCTGGGTAAAATCAGAAGGGAAGAGAACAGGTAAGGATTGCCTACGTATTATTTTAAGGCTTCACAATATTTTGCACTTCACTACCTCTCCCAGTTTCTTTCTAAATATATATGTTTTTTTAGGTTGTTATCATCTTCATATCTGTATATTACTGTCATCTTTCATGCATATCACCATCTGCTCAAGCACACAGTCCACTAAAAAAAATTCCTAATTCAAATGAGCAAATACTCTTTTACATAACTGAGTTCTTGCACTCAAAACTACTCTTGACTGGAAAAAAATAAATCTTTAGATTTGACCTCAGTTGCACACAAACTTCAGGCTTCTCACCCATTCACCCCTTGCTGCAGGATGAATCAAAGTCCATCTCTGCAGGCAGTAATCATTCCATCAAATTCGATGACTTCTGCCTGATTAGGCACCATCTTCAGAGAACCCTGGTGTTCAAATACTCTAAATGAAACTCAACCAAGCAGCTAGAAGCTACTACCTGATCTACTAATATCTTTAGAATTTCCTAGGTTTTGATTACTCTTGCACGCAGCCTTGTACCTTCCATATTACCTACTGCTTCATTATCTACTTTAAGCATCAGCTGTGTATTCAAAAGTATTTGTCAAAGGCCAGGCAGACGTTTTCTTTTCTGAGGTAAAAAGTACAGCTACCTAGTGGGAAGCCTCCGATTGCAATCCATACCCTATGCAGTTACCCCTGTCCGTTATGGTCCATAGGATAGGTGAGAAACCACACAGTGAGCATCCGACTCTCTATCAGCCTGAGCTTGCACTCAAGTCTTTATTGGCTTCCACATTAAAGTTTTACTTGTTCAGTGTTACAATACTGCTGCCTAATAATATTCCTAGTTAACTATGCCCATGTAAATGTCCTGGGTTTGGCTGGGATAGAGTTAATTTTATTCCTAGTGCTTTTGGATTTAGTATGAGAATAATGTTGATAACACACTGATGTTTTAGTTGTTGCTAAGTAGTGCTTACTCTCAGTCAAGGACTTTTCAAGTTCCCCATGCTCTACCAACGAGGAGGTGCACAAGAAGCTGGGAGGCAGCACAGCCAGGACAGCTGACCCGAACTAGTCAAAGCGATGTTCCATACCATAGAGCATCATGCCCAGTATAGAAACTGGGGGAGTTGGCCGGAAGCGGCCGATTGCTGCTCGGGAACGGGCTGGGCATCGGTCAGCAGGTGGTAAGCAATGGTATTGTGCATCACTTGTCTTTTCTTGGGTTTTATTCCTCTCTGTTGTCTCCCATTTCATTACAATTATTATTATAATATTTTATTTCAATTATTAAACTGTTCTTGTCTCAACCCACAGATTTTACCTTTTTTCTGATTCTCCTCCTCATCCCACCAGGGAGTAAGCGTGGTACTTAGTTGCTGTCTGGGGTTACACCACGAGAGTAAATCAGTTAAGAACAAGCTTGTACTCCACCTGAATCTGCTCAAATCTCAATGTTAAGGAATCATTCTCCTAGGTATTACAGAAAAGTGCGTTTTTGCTCTTTGTTCAAGAGCTCACCTACTGCCAGCATACCAGACACAACAGTGAGAAAGTGAAACTAAGTATTTGGCAGAGAGCAGCAGAGCCCTCTGAGCCAGAGATGCAGAGGTGCCTCCTTTCCAGAGCTCTGCCATTTCTTTTCAGTGTTCCAACACGGAATTATACCTTCCGCCAGCATGCTGTGTAGCAAGGAAGAAGCAGAGAAAGCCATACCAGTTCAATCAAGACCTTGAGAGGTCATGCTGAGATGAAAGAAGTTAAGATCAGATAAAAACAGTGGGACTTCATTTGTTAATAAAATGTTTAATAGCTGTAGATACATGTGTTACAGATGACTGTTCTCAGTCTTGGACTCCCAACTGGAATCGTGGAGAGAACCTGAAGGGAAAGCTGCGTGATAACCTCTTGAACAAAAAAAGACTAATAAAAAACCAAAAATCTGCCTTAATCTAAGAAATTCTGCTTTGGTTTCTATTTCACCCTGGAGATTACACTTCATCTTGCTTTTGTTTAAAAATTGACCTCTACGTCTCTTCAGTCACTGTAACTGGTTATCCCATCGCCATTTCAGCGCTGTAACAGAGCTAAATGCTTTCTCATCCAACTCAGGTGCTTCAGGGCTTACTGAGCTACCCCAGTCTCTCATGAATGCCTGGTCATTCCCGGTACTACTAAAGGACAAGACAAGGGTTTGAGCAAACCTCAAGGACAAACAAATCATCAAAACCAGGACGTAGCTGGTGGAAGGCTCTTAGGTTCACAGATTGCTCCACAGGCTCAGGAACCATCAGTTGTCATTTGGACACTGAATGACCACTCCGTATTGTTCAGAGAGAGCCTAGCCAACATCAAGCCGCTTCTTACAGCGGAGGAAGACAGAGACCAGCAGGTCTGAGGAGGGCACGGGGTGGGTGGGGGGGAAGACAATACTGGAAAGCCATGAGCTGCTTGGCAACCTGCAGTCCACACCAGAGTCTTGAGGTCCCTCCTCACGCTCTAGCACACCAGCAGAAATCAGAAAGGCAACAACATGTTTGCATATAACATCAAGTAAAAATGCACACACAGTTATAGCCAGAAGCATGTTTGCTCTGTTTCCCTTAACTCCATATATCTCAAACAGCAAACAATAACCATATTTTCCAAAATCTATCCTCTACTGCAGCTTCCCCAGATTCCTTCTTCCATGTTCTGGTCAGGCAGAGCCAGTCAACACTTCTCACATGCTTTCCATGACTATAACACCTCCTCTGAACAGCCCCTCTATTCACTGCTGCCTCCTCAGTCGCCATCTGGAACCCTCCATGGTTCCAGACACAGCAAGATAATAAACCCATGCTGCAACACGGCTTCCTGCTTATTGTTTAGCACTATCGAACAACAGGGCTTTATGGTTCATTCACAGGAAGCGGCCAGAAGTGCCTTTCAATTTTTCCCTCTCGCTTCCAAGGTTCACAATGTTAATAGCCTGTGCGTTTCCCCCAAGAAACAGTTAGACTCGATCTTAAAGGTCCTTTCCAACCTAAATGATCCTATGATTCTAAGAAGTCCAAGTTAGGCCACAATACCCAGAATGGACCGCCAATAACAAAAAAGCCCTACATTAGAAATTAGCCAGATTTAGAAGTCAGCTTCTCCAAAAGCAACTACACAAAATGCCTGAAGAAAATAATTTATAGCTCAGCAAACCTGGAACATATTTCCACTAGGGAAACAAAATGAGATCGAGGAGGGGGAAAAAAGTGAGCTCTGAGTGCAGAATGCAGTAGAATTGTTTTACCCCCACTGCACAGACAGTCACTATTTTCTTCTATTCACACAGTACCTAAACGCATTATTCACTGAGATTTTATTTTGCAAAGAGGTATTCTCCCTGCCCTTTTCTTTTATTTGTTAACATCTAACTGGACAGAGATGCACAACCGAGGTTACCAGTCTGTCCTTGCCATACCCTTCCCTCCTGGATATGGCTTTTATAAGCAAAAGGAAAATTACAAGCCACAACATCAAAGCAAAACAGGTCCCTTACCAATGTGTTCCTTTCCTAGGCCAGACAAACTTGCACACCATGACAAGATGACAGCTTAAGAGCGCCAAGGTATATAACATTAGCCCAGTCTACAAACTTTCATCCGTTCTCCTCCATTCATACGGGGGTAACAAAAGGCAGTCCTCCAGGCAAGTCATCAATCTGCAGTTTCAGCCTGTCTGAAGGCAACAGCAGGCAGCACAGATACGAAGATAAGGCAGCATGTACGGTCTTCAGGGTTTCTCAAAGCTGGGAGAACTCTGGAGACAGCACTCCAAGAGCTGCAAGGAGGAAAATGCTCTCTACCACTAGTGTTTAGCTAAATAGTAAATAAAAAACCCTTGTTACTTTTCCTGCCTTTCAGGGTCTGCACCTGTCATTCAGACACCTCAAACACCTTCACAATGACAACAGCTCAGCAATTAGAAAACTTAAAGGACCATTTTAGACACAAAGGGGAGACTCAAAGAGTCAACATCAAAATGGAAAGGAGGTAAGCAAATAAAGGAAATAACTTCTGAAGCCACAGAAGAGGCTTTGCCACGAACTGGCTGAAAGCAGGTGTCATGGGCCAAAATATCACCAGGCACCCGATCCAGATTTATTGTTTAAGTACTGCTCAAAGGAGCTCACAGAAAGGCAACTATGAAGAAAGAAGTCTACCTATAGTAGGTTCAAATTCAGTCTAAGTTGCAAGTTAACATTTGCTCTAGAAGTATTTTGAGGGGTCCATGTATTGAAAAGTGGCAAGAACTGCTAAGTGACAACATCAAGATGGTAGATACCAAATGCCAAGGAAGAAGCACTCTCAATAATCAAAACAAACTTGGGGATGCTACTACTGTGAAAGCCTGCAATGTTTTATTTAGGAAGCCTGAGCCAAACAGCTAGAGATGGCAACAGCCATAAAACACTTGGTCAATGAGTGCCTTGCATGGCTCTAGCATCTCCAGCAAGCATCATCTGGACTAACAAAGGCTTAATGACTTCTTTAGATATTAGACAGTGCCTTATGACTGGATTGTTCTCAGCAAAAACTGCTCCCTGGGTACAAAAGAAAAGTTAATTCAGTGAAAAAAATTAAATAAAATCACATATTCAATTCCAATACCTCCATGAGTCTATTTCTGGAGCAACCTGCTCCACTTCAAAGCCCCTGCAGACTCTCATACCACACAAATCAAGTCCCCAGAAGTTATCCCCGTGCTAGTTTGCAATTTAAAGAAGCTACTTGCAGACCAAATTTTATACCTATTTTGTCCACAGCTGGTTCACATTACTTCTTTGGACATGTTAGTCTCCATACAATTAGCCTGCACTATTCAGATCTGCACTTGTACTTTGGGGTAGGGGAAGTAACAGCACCTCTTTTCCTTAAGAAAAGCTTTACTATTGCACCCATTAAGAGCTGAAGGAAACTGCCTCCAAGAAAAGTCAGTAACAAAGCACACAGCCTATAAGGCTGTATATAAGAAGATTAAAGCACAACCCGTTTCAAATTTCCTAAGCTTGAAAAAATGTATGGCAAAGGCCTCACAGGACTGGAGAACCCCCACTCATTCTTGAAGGTCTAATTAAGCAGTATTATGAAAAAAAAGCACACAGGAAAAGAAGACATTTACCATTGTAATCTCTACAAACCCACAAAAGACAGCCCCAAAACAGAAGGAACAAATGCAGTTTTCTGCTAATCTGTAGTTTACTAGAGTGCTCTAACTTGGAAGTCTAGTAAGTAGACCCAAAGTTTCAAGTCCTTTCCTCATAATAGGGGTATAAAGCATTCTAGGCCAACTGTTATTCAAGACTGATTTCCTCACTAGTTGCATGAACACTGCTCATTTCCTCCCCTCTTCCATAGCTGGACAAGACCCTCAGCTATGCCATTTCCTAGTGAATCCGCACATTTGCAAATACAGGCATAAAGAGATAACTGCTCACTAAACTCCAGACTAGTACCAAACATTCGTGACAGAACTTTTCTTGTCATGAAAGTATCTTCTGCCATCACCCTAGAGCTGTTAAAAGGCACAACCAAACCCCTCACAGCATTAGAATGAGCGTAGAAGGATGCACAGACTTACAGCAGCATTGCTAACAACTAACCTCTCAAGAGAAACAAACAGGAGCTCCTACAGCATTGTGGCTTTCTGTCTAACCTACACTGATGTTAGTGATATTGCATCCAGGTTTCACCACGCAACAGAAAGAAGTCTTTACTGTAAGCAGTGATGCCAGGATAAAAGGAAGAGCATGAACCCAGAATTAGCCTACTGCAACTGATGAACACCATTCCACACAATGTCTTCAATAAGTAATGAGGGTACCTTGTGGACATGTATAGCTCCAGCATAGTAGCCCCAAGAGTAACTTGGCTAACAACAAACTGGTTACGAGCAGCAAGCTAACAGTTTGGGATGGTGAGCTCTTGAGTAGTCATGGTCACAAGTTGCTTCACGGATAAAGGAACTGTCTGCCTCCACATCTGCATCCATCTTAGTACATCTCTTTGCAGTGAGATGTACTATATTTGCAAAGCCCTGCAGTCACTGCTATTTATCAGCTCTCTGAATAGTTCATAGCCAATTCAATCACGCACATTCCACAGACCCACCAGAAGATAGTTCCTATTTCACTGCCTGCAACTCACCTTCAGTCCCTTGGCTAGGCAATTTGATTCAGACCACAGAGGTCCTTAAAGCGTTACAGAACCCAGCATCTGCACCATGAACAACTGATGTGGCTAATAGCTTTCATAGAAGCGCATTCTCACTGAGACACATGAAATATAACATTAAAGATCTACCGAAATCCCTTGGGCACCACCGTATAGATGTGGCATGGTTTGTACATGCTGTCATTCTATAATTCCAAAATGCACTTTCTCTCCCCTATGCCCCACAAACTTTCCTTAAAAAAAAAAAAATGCAGAATCCAGCATTAGCCTGCAAAGCAGAGATTTAGGCTCCTTTCCTGTGCATGCAATATAGTGACAATGCTGGAATGTTTAGCACTTGCCAGGAACCACGAAGGACAGGCACAGTACAAAACCTGTGTGGAAGCACATGGGTATGATTAAGCATGTTTGCCCAGGGCAACAAATTCCATGCTTTTGCCTCAAGGTCCTCATCTTGCAAGAAGTCCAGTAATACAATTTCAACTTTTAGACCCCCTCTCCCATCCGCCAAGGTTGAGCAAACCTCAAACCAACCACAAAAACACCGATTAAAACCAAAGTTGGGCAGCAGGAGTAGTGGAGTCAAGCCTAGGGATGCACACAACTGAATGACTGGCAGAAGCAGAACTGTTATAACCCAGCCTGCCTCACCCTGCTGTGACAAGCAGCAGTTCAGAATGCATACTTCTGGCACAGGAATAGAAGCAAGCGTCCTAATTACCTCTCCTCTCAATCTTTTCCTCTTGCTGCATGGAGGTCAGAAAGAACAGAGTATCAATTAGAAATGATACACAGACTAGAAGAAGTATCAAATGCACATGGTGCAACAGATATACTACTGCATCTGCAAGGCCTCTGCAAATTCGTGAAGAGATGCATTGTCATATTCTATATATAAGGAAAGGTAGGCCTTACTAGTAGTTACATAAGCTAAAATAATAATTTGAATAATATTATTTATTCTGTCAGTTTTCAGAGATAAACACAGAAGAGAAGGCTTTATTATTGACATGATCCCCACACCTAAGTCTACTTTTCCAGACAAGCTGGTCTCTACACAGCTTAGAATAAATAAGCTGCGTGCCAGCAGATCTGAACATACACAGTGACAGACTGAGTGGTCACCCAATAACAAACCTAATATATCTAGTCCCTTCACAATTTTCTCTCTCCTTATGTCTTAAGCATATATTAGATTTTTTTTTTCCCCAAGAAAAGAATTGATTGAAACAGTTCCAAGCATATTTATTTCAAAAACAGCTCAGAAAGAAAATTAAACCACACATTCTTTACACTTACGGGAAGAACTCTGCTACACTACCAAATACTTAAGAGTTTATCACTGTCCTACCCTATTGGTCTTCAAGTTGTCACAATGAATAATCCTTCCTGTAGTTTCAGAAAAAAAAAAAATCGATCCCAAACAGCTCCCTGTTAAATCTCGAAGAATAGATGGTTTAAATGACCTCACTACATTGTGCAGAAAGCTTGCAAAAGACATTTGTAAGCCTTCAAGAAAGTGTTTTTATTTAAATACCTGTATGACCTGTTTGTCAGTTCCTCTGTTTTAGTAAGTCTATTTCAATTTTCATTTACAAATGAAAGCAGAGACTTTTAACCAGCTCTAGAATCTAGTACCAAGAACAAATAATAAAAACAGATCTAGCAGATAAGGACCGCTATACAAGGAATTGACAAAACCCTAGAACAAAGTAATGCTAAACTCTTCCTTGCCTCACTTTCTTCAAAAATGCCAATAAAAACACACTCCGTTGCATGTTCAAATGACCAGATAAACTAGTTCACAGCAGGGTTCTTGCAGCATCAAAGTAGCTAAACAGAACAGTTTTACCACCTATAAAATAGTATGACCTGCCTTGATCCTTTTTTCCTCTGAGGAAGTAAGCTCTCTTCTAAAGCTGAAAACCTCTCTTCCTTAATTCAGAGCCCAGCTTTAGCAGCTTCACTGCTACTTCAATCGCAACCACTACCCAGGAAAAGCACTAGTTTTAAGCAGGCAGATCACCAGACCATATGAACATGGGATGAAACAGGCAGCCATCTTTTCTATAGATATTCAGAATATTTGGTATACAGTTACAATTCAAAGCATATCAATTAGATGAAAAAAAGTAGTATTTCTGAGTACACATCCTCTGGACTTAACAGGTCTCCATCAGTTCTACTGATGGCCAACCCTACTTTCTGAAGTCAGCAGGCTAAATATACTGTATGACAAATACACTTTCACTGCTTAGGTACAATCAGACAAATAACCCATAGTAATTTCACTGATAACATGACAAACTCACCTCATCATCACTGTCTGATGTCTCAGAGTCTGAAGATGCTGTAGGTTTGCTCACAGGTGGCTCCTTTTCTTCAGAGTCACTGCGTTTCCGTTTGGCCAATGACAAGAGCTCCTGGTGTGAAAAACCATGCATTTATTTTAAAATGTCATAATTAGTTTTAACAATCCAGGTCAGCACACATGCACCTTCTCTGATATCTGAGCACATCCCAGTAACACAACTATCCCCACTGACTAAGGAACAAAGCCTACTTACGTTTCATAAATATATATACATATATATACACAAACACAATTTTAATACAGCCAGATGCTACAAAAGGATTTTGAGGTTAACAAGCTATAAGAAGTAAATACTGCTACCATTACTTTCTTGGTATAAACAACATAAGACACAGTACTTTCAGAGTCATGTCCAGGTCTGTTTTACTTGGATTGAGTAATAATTCAAAAACACCCTAACTGCATTGTGCAGCATTAACTCAAAAAGCCAAATACCACTAGAGAGCAGCTGCTTTTTCTAAACAAAAGAGACGTCTGCAATAATACACTTTGAAAGGGAAAGACTTTCGGCATCATCACGATGTCATGGCTAATAATATTTAGTCCGCTTGTTCAATTCCTTTTCACTGTCCCTGCACACCAGAGAATACACTTAAAGCTTTGGATAGACACAGAGCAGGCATCAAGCTCAAAGTCTGTGAAACTAAGTAGGGCTGTTCTCCTCCAGAGGAAGGACTTTCAAAGACAACACACACCAGCAGAAAGAACTAAATGGCTCTCAATAATCTCATCATCTGCTGTTCACAGCTTGTTCAGATGACAGAACCAGTAGTATAAAACAAACATTTCTGAAGCTGCATTACCGTCTTTGTAGTCCATGACACATAATTTATTCTTAAAAACATTGCTCTGGGGCTGATGAACTTTAGCTGTGAGTAGAGATCCAGTCACACCAACTTCTGCGGTCTTGCAAAGTCAACACTAGATTGGTTTGCACTAGTTTCACAACTGAAAGATTATCTCCACAGCAAATAGATTACAATTTAGTACCTCAAATGAGAACATAAACACTGCAGAAACTGATGGCTTAGGCTACTTACCAACAAAGAAACTCTCCATTAGTAATGGCATTTTACAAACCTTTCTCTGAAGAAGGCACGCAACATCAACAGAGCACGTCTGTAAAATTAACAGTTCTCTTCGGGAAGCTCCTGATGTTTTCTACAATCTTTTCTAGAATTTCTCTCTCAACTGTCTCTAAGTAGTCCTTCAACCCAGATTACCTCCCTGGATGGTACCTTGGCGTATTTACCATTACTTTTATTCCAAGCAATTTTCCTTCTTTCTTTCTACCCTTGTTTTGTTTTCCAGGATACTATATTAAAAAGGCTCCTACTTTGATTCAACGAGCCTAGACTGCCAAGGGAAGCTGTCAAACATTTAACCTACAGGGGCTTCACTCAGTATACTCTCATCTTTAAATCACACCACAAAAACATTGCTTCCCTGCTACCTAATCTTCATCCTTGCACATACGTATCCCTGCTGTTACAGTCGCTACAAACAGCTCGGTGGCGGAGGAAGCACCTACTTCTCAGCTGCAGATGCGCGCTTCCAGCGAACGATGGAACAGATGCAGAACCATGTGGTTATTCCTACCACCATCACTCTGATTGCCTGATCTATGCTAGAGCTAGTCCAACTCCTTCTATTTTCAAGCTCTGCAGAAACTACCAAACTACTGTATTAGTGGTAAGATGTTGGCAGCTCTAAAGACTCTAGAGGCATGCAAGATCAACAATACCAGAGCACGCTCTGCTCCAGTGTATTTGTGTAACAGAGCCTCAGATTTGATTTTTCTGAAGCTCCAAAATTATTTTTGAGTGTTTGGGAAGGCTTTTTATTGCAACATAGCAACAGCTTCTATATTAAAAAACCTGAAGGTCCAGCACATAAATTACATCAGACATGTAGATTTCAGCATATTTCACCAGTCAAACTTCACCCCAGAACAAGCACTGCCATACAAGATGCAACACACTTCACCTATAATATCTTTATTTACCATTTGAACCACATCATCAACACCTGCTACACCGAAAGAGGGGTCTTTGAAAGCAGCCCCCTCCAAAGAGGAAGACGCCACCTTGGCAGCCCTGACACGGTTAAACTGACACCAGACATCGCACTCCCAACCCCGGGAGATGCCCTGACGATAAATAAATACTTCCCCTTGTTACATTCTACAGGGTCCTAACTCCACGCAGTTTCCCATCAGCAGAGCCCCCCCAGCTCAGTCGCCAAGACGGAGGAGGGAGCGTTAAACAGGTATTAACAACCCCCGCGGGAGCCCGACTCACCGGGCCGGCGGGAGGCAGGGACCTGACGCGCTGCTCTCCCTAACAGCTCTCCCGGCGTGCGAAAGCCGCACAGAAAAGTTGCCCAACCCTTCGGGCCTCTTCCCCCACTA
>NW_009633943.1:0-20374 GCF_000690535.1 Cariama cristata
AACCCAAACCATTCTATGATTCTGTGATAGGATATTTAGTAATATCTTCACTAATGTAAGACTGCTGAGCCTTAATGTTACTCTTTCTGTATGTAATTATCATATTAATAGATTTAATTTTGATTTATCTTTTAATTTTTAGGAGTAGCCAAAAGCTCTGTTTTTTCACAAGTGGAATCAAAACTAGAGCTAAAGTCTTCATTTTCACAGTATCTACTTTATGTCCCAGTAGCAATGCAGAGAAGTAGTGAACCTAGTTATACATGTGCAGAATATTGTTTCTCAGGAGTGGTGTCAGTGTATCCCTGATGGTTTAAGGGCATAAATGAGGTACATTGTGCAGCTGGTAGATGTAGAGGAGGGATATCAGGTCCAGGAGGGTATCTTTGGTGTTCATGTGTCTGATTTCTTCCAGCACAGTGATACCCTTTGATTTGCAGCGATTTATGCAACACAGAACAGCTTTCAGGGTATTTTTAATTATGCCCATGGACATTTTGACCTGGAAATTGCAATGAGGCTTTAGAATCACCTTTCACTCCCAGCTGTGCTGATTTGAAACTTCGCACTGGTTGTTACCCAGCTGTAAGTGTAGGGATCATATTTCTGCTCTCATGAAAGACACTGAATGTATAGCATCCTGGGCTTCAGTAGAAGGTACAGGTGGTGCTCAGTCATTGCGTCAGAGCTCTCACTGCTGTCAAGAGGGAATAGCAACATATCCTATATATACATATAACCCGTAATAGCATGTATCTTCACATCAAATCTAGATTTGAGACAATTCACAGGACCTGAAAACCTGTCTTTGAGGTTTCATATTGATACGGAATACAGTGAAATGACTGCATTAGGAGCACCTTAGAAACAGAGCTTATGCTAAAACCAGACAGAGCCATTATGCTTATATCAGTACTGTCATCGGTACAGACATATATAGAATAAATTGATGCATGATAAGATGCATCAGCTTTATTAAAGTTTCTCAGAAATGGTTTTTTATAATTATGCCACTTCCTGGGGGATATTTTTCAGTGTGTTATGAAGATGACATATCCTGTTTGTAGTGCATAATGTGAAAAAAATAGTTTCAACATGACAATTAGTGTCCTAACATTTAAACTTTCAGGTATGATAGTTAATTTTCACGGTCTATAGTAAATAAAAAAAGAAGATTAATTCTCCTTGAAGGTGCCAGAGGTGGTCTCAGCCATGTCATACTAAGTCCAAGGACCAACAGTTGTTTAAGTTCTCAAGACTTTTTAAAATTGAGTGTATTGCTCACAGGTAGTGCATGAAAACCTTGTGACTGAGATCAGACGTAAAACCAGCTATAACAGAGCAGTGTGTAAGCCAATTAGCTGAAACTGTAGTTCCATCGCCTCTTGATTTGTGGACAATAAGGTTGCATCTGCTTGTCTTCTTTTTATTGAAATTGTTTTTTTGTGTACCAGTCTGTGCAAAGCACTGATACTTTGAAATTCAAAGTAAAAGTAATCTTAAAAAAATTAGTAAATTTTCTAGTTCCTTTTTGTTTCCCTTGGAAAACAGATAGATCTGTCAAATTTTTTTTTTGTTTCATATCTCGTACTTTACATCAGTAAAACTACTGAAAATTACATTATACTGTGTTTATTAAAGTTGTGTTCCTATGCAGTAATACACATAAGACATCTTATACTGCCTTAAGGATTAAGTTAAGCTCCTTTGTCAAGCCTGTTGGTGTGGCAGGACTGTTAATCTTTAACTGTCAGAGTCTGGTTAGATCCTTCTCCAGACTGAGGCCATGTGTAAGTGCAAAGAAATTAAAACGAATCAACTCTCCTAGTATATATGCCTTCATATTTTTGCACAGAGCAATCAATAAAAAGAGAAGTTGTGTTAGACATACATATTTCTATAAGAAGACTGTATTTCAAGCTCTTATTTAGCAGCATCGTAATTTGCTTTATCTTTATGCTTTTGAAATACGAAGACAAAGTTGACAGTATTCAAAATATTAAATTCATGAAAATAAGATGTGCAGTGAGTGACAGCTCATTGAAAGGAGGACAGGGGAAATTTTGTAAACCTACATTTCCTAATTAAAATTCCATAGAGTTGTCCACAGTATGTTCATGTTTTATTACTTCAGTAATTACTCTTACATTTTCCTTTCAAATTACAACATTAAGTCGCAAAAGAAGAAATGTGCTATAGTTGCAGCATATTTAGACAAGGCAAGACTTGAAACAAAACTGTATGAAAAGAATGGTGAAGCTGGGAGGCAAAGTTAAATTCATTGTGAAAGATTAAAGCTAATATTTTATCCCCAACAGAGCGTAAAACCAGTAGTAAGGAGCCACAGTATTGTCCTATAGGTAGCAAAGGATTACATTTCCCTGTAGGTGTCTGTACTGTTCAATTAATGTTGTTGTAGCTAAAACTTGTGAAGAGGAATTTTTTAATAATTATCTGGTAATTGCCAACTAGTGCAATTTGTGCAAATACTCGTTCAAAGTGGTAACATAATCATCCAATGAAGTGGTACAGGTTGTATGTTGAAGCAGTAGGTAAAGTTCTGTGAAGAGTGTGGTAGATGCCTAAGTTGTACTTTTCTAATGAGGCTGTATTTTTTTGAAATAATAGGAAAAGAAACCCTCAACAAACAACAATTTTCTTTCGCATTCTCCTTCAAATATATTTTCAAGTGGCTTTTTTGTATTTTACACATCTATGACCTTCCTGTTTTCTGAAACAAGAGGTTCTTTCCCTTAACTCATTAAATAATAATACTTTGTACTTACATATCACCTTGCTTCTGAGGATCTCCCAAGTGCCACAGAAGCATTAAATGGAGACTCCTGCCTTAAAGTACAGGGGTATTAATTCCTTATGACATAGGCGAATAGTGAAACAAAAAAGTTCAAACCATCGTTTTGAACTTGAGTGTCAAACAAGGAATTTCAGGTAGGAGTTTGAAAAGTGCCGAAGTGTTGAAAACTGAGGGGACTCAACCTTGAGATAGGTGCACAAGCAATCCCTTGAGATACCTGACTTTCATGCATGGCTTGGAAGTGAAATTTCAGACCTTGTTCTGTATAACACTGAAGTTATGTACAGTGGATTGGGAGAGTTATGCAGTTGAGATGAATTTGAGATACTCTGCTGTGTAGAGTTGCCCAACAGAAAAATACTTAGGTACACCTTGAGTCCAACCCTTCTGCTTGGACAGGATCATGGTGGAGGATGGTTTAGCCCAGATAAAAGATAGCAAAAGAGAATGCAATTTGTGGTCTTGAGTTGGGGATCTTACATGGAAATGGTGTGTAAAGCATTTGAGCTCCTGCTCCAGAAGCTGTTAAAGCACGTATTTTGAGAAGCACGTGTGTTGGAGATTACAGCGTTACCTTGAAACTTTCTGTTTTACCGAACTGTGTAACTCCCTCAACTTCATCATATGTGGCAATGTTAGATGTCCTGCGAGGCTGCCAGATTTAGCCCCTGTCAGATCCTAGTCAGACACACAGAAAGAGCGGTCCTTAAGTGTGGATTTAGATGGTGGCAGAACAAGGCTTTTGAAGACCAGAAATGTAGGATTTATGGAGTATCATCTTTGAAAAAAATGGAGGTCGTCTTTCAGGTTTAATGTTATGCAGCTGAAGTCTAAATGACCTCAGTTTTCTTTGCTTTCTATGGATTAGGAGTAAATATTTTTCTCTTCTCTTTCAAAGGGTAAAAATAAAGACAATTCTGTTCTTCTCATTTAAGTTAGGAAAGTTGGAGAAGAGAACTGCAAGTAGTGAATCCTGTTATCATGGATAGTAAAACTGCAATAAAAGCTGCACTGTACAGCTTTCAGAGTGAAGGTGTACAAACCAGACCATTATGATTAGACACCGAAATACACATATTCCTGCCATAATGTTGTAGCTTAAGCTAGATACATGACTCACAAATAGTGAACCCTGACAAATAATCCATCAAGTGATGTTGAGACTCTGTCAACTTTTTTTCCTTTATTATAATCCATCACTTCCTGTTGTGCATCTCCTAATGGTCTTGTTTTGGCAAACATTCTTGTAACTTTTTCTATCTTTGTATTTCTTGGAAGAACAAAAGCACACCATTAGGTGACTAAGGCCATTCCTACATGCTGCTTTGCAGAGCTAGGAAGGGCTCACATTGGCACATAGGCTATTTCCTGGTTCTGCTTTGAAATGTTGAAATCTATAGATCAATAAAATCTGGAGACAGAAAGGGCAGGCAGCATGCAGGGTCAGGCCCTCCGTCAGATTCATAGAGATTAGGGAAAAAAGTTGGAGGCTGCAGTCTAGGGCTAATAATTGTTAGGTCCCAAATACTTCCTACACTGAATGTTTCTAAAAATCTTTGTATATGGGTCTTATTGTTCAAGGAGCACGAGAACTTAGAATACCGCAGAAGAAATTGGAGCCACAATGTTAATACAGAATTGGGATTGGAGAAATAATGATATTATTTGAAAATATTTTTTAGGATTCTCTGTGTTAAAGGGTGACAGTGATAGAAAGCGACACTTGTTTTTCTATCAAGAGGTCTAGGTTTTAATGAAGTACAGACTTTGGCAATGCTTATTGTCATGTTATTCTGATAGCTTCTGTGCAATGACCATTTGTAAGGAATTCCTATTTGAGGGTTGATATTTTAGTGGTCATCCTCAGATCTGAGGAAATGTGTATGGTTGTATGAGTGGTGCCGGGATTATACTATTGAGGGACACTGAATCTCTGTCTTTTCATTCTTGAAACTAGCACTGAGCTCAGGTCCCAGTGGTGCCCTGAAAGGCCGGAACTTCCTTTCATAAACTGCTGACCTTTTCTCTTGATTATCTTTGTGAACTGGTGCTGTCTTTCAGTTAATACAACTTTGTAATCAGGGAGCTAAGAGGGATAAAATAGAAGTGTCAGGTTTTGCTGCTGGTTAGATGTTAATGTGAGTTCTGAATGCCTTTTAAATACCTTATTCTAAATCTGAGGAAATGGAGAAGAGCACTTATATGCACTAAAAAGGCTAGGAAAAGAAACAAACCAACCATTTGTCTGATGAGATTGAAGGATCTGTCACACAACTCAAAACTGGAGATACAGGTACAGAAACTCTTTATGAATGCAAAATGCAATGCCTTATTATACTTCTGTATGCTTTTTTGAGAAATTTACTATTTTAAATATAAGTCCTGTTTGTAAATACGGCTACACTGCAACTGACTTCTGGTTTAGTCCTATAGTTGTGACTGAAGGAGGAATTCAAACAGCAAAATAGTTCTGGAACTGGACCATATCACTCTTGGCCCCTGAGAGTTAGAGCAGCTCCAAGCTATCTCTAAATTTATTATCTTCTTTTGCGATTATCCTTTGGTGTCGTAAACAGAATAGTTCAATGCTGTACAGTTTGCTGCAGCCTATACTAATGGCTAAGGGAAGGGTTAGTGTGAAGTGTTGGGCACTTCACAATGTCTGCCCACTTGAACACTCCTGTGTACTACTTTGAAGGTATGAAATGGGCTTACTGTAAAATAGAACCAGGCTAACTAGTCTTAATTTGAAATCTTCGGATATTAAAACCCCAGCATTTCAAGATGAATCTATCTGAGTCGACGTGCCCCAGGTTTCAGAGAGGATGCCTCCTCCCGAGAAAATTAAGGCTCCAAGTCCTGAAATGTAAGTCTTTCCATCCATAAGGCATATGGTTGATTACTTTGTAGAAGGCATTAGCAGTATATTTTAGGTGAGGGCTGAAACGGTGGTGAAAGCTCCATGTTTACTAACCTTTGCTCTAGCTCCCACTTTTAAACACTCAACTCTTGTTCCTACAGAGGCTGTTGAGAAACAGTGCAGATGTAGAACAAATGCTATCAGCACCCTCATCTGACCACAAATTCAAGAACCCCAAGGAGTACATTTTCCTGTGTTAAGCAAATTGTTCAGACATTTTGCTAAACATGCACTGCAGACGTGTTCTAGGAGCGATGTTTTCTACAGGACGCACCTCCCATGAAATGGTGCTTACCTAATGCTTTGTGCTGAAAGCAGCATTTAAAGAAGACAATTTATAATTTGGCTTTAGCGAATGATGTTTGGTAGTTCGTTTCCTTGTTTAATACAGAAAGGAAAATATTATGACAGTGTGTAAGAAAGTGTTTATTCAAGGTGATAGAAGAAGTAGACTACTACAAACAGACCTTGCTGTTGTTTGTGGCAATGAACTAATTGGCTTCGAGAGCAATGCAAACAGGACACAGTTACAGAATAAGGTGTTTATTTATGTTAACATTATTCCTTTAAGCCTTCTTGCAGAGCAGGCTCTGAGGTGCCAGTTACTTTCAAATAGAGGGCAAGGAGACAGTCCTGTTCTATTGATGGTTCTTTTAACATGATATACCTAGCACTTGCATAGCTCTTCCTAAATAGCTTTGAGCCCTTAGGGTGAAGAATGGATTGGTGTTACAACTCTCATTTTAAAGATGAAGGATGAAATTCAAAGTGATAATTTCACTATAAACCAGGCA
This sequence comes from Cariama cristata, assembly GCF_000690535.1. Lineage (NCBI taxonomy): Eukaryota > Metazoa > Chordata > Aves > Cariamiformes > Cariamidae > Cariama > Cariama cristata. The sequence goes on from NW_009633943.1 coordinate 6,530, forward strand.
GCCTATGGGTTTGAAGTGATCCACAGGGCTGCTGCTTAGACTGAAAGGCAGCCTGTGTTGTTTGTTTGAGGATTCCCTATTTCTTGGCCAGTGACTGACCAGGAGGATCCTGACAGCTGATCAAGAGGTACAGCCTGGCTAGGTAACATAAGACTTAGTTCACATCTGTACCCACGCTTGCTGGACCTGCTGCATGTCCACTGTGGTTGTTTGGTGTAAGGCAGCAAATTCTTTGTTTAAGAGGGATGACTTGCAGCCATGAAATGGGATAGAGAGTGAAATTAGATGTTGTATTGGTTTTGCATTGGCAGGGGTTTGGTAGTGGGAGGGCTACAGGAGTGGCTTCTGTGAGAATCTGCTAGAAGCTTCCCCCGTGTCCGATGGACCTGCTGCTGGCCGAGGCCAAGCCCATCAGCAATGGTGGCAGTGCCTCTGGGATAACATAGTTAAGAAGGGAGGGAAAAACCTAAGCAACAGCTGACAGCTGGAGAGAGGAATGAGAATATGTGAGAGAAACAGCCCTGCAGACTCCAAGGTCAGTGCAGAAGGAGGGGGAGGACTGCTCCAGATTACTGAAGCAGAGATTCCCCACCAGCCCGTGGTGCAGCACCTGGTGAGGCCGGCTCTCCCCCAGCAGCCCATGGAGGTTAACGGTGGAGCAGTTCCCCACCTGCAGCCCGGGGAGGACCCCATGCTCGAGTAGGGGGATGCCCAAAAGAGGCTGTGGCCCCCATCCTGGAGCAGGCTCTTGGCAGGACCGGTGGAGAGAGTAGGCCACACTTTGTGTCCGCGCTAGTGCTAAAGTGGAACATAGCGAAATGTTTGTTCTCCAGTCAGAGAAACTAGCTCCTTGGCCTACTTTCAGTAAATGTTAAATCCTGTATTGGAAGAACAGTAGTCTCAAAAATGCCAATTGTACTTCATATATCATCTCAGTGTGACTTTTTTTTTAAAAGTTCTTTTTCCTGTGTGTTATTTCCTCATCTCATTGAATCTCAGTGCAGTCTGTTGCTGTGCATTCAAATGAAATATACCATTAAGATATATAATACTGAAAGCTTCTGCTCTAAAGTCCAGTGAGACACATTTTCCCTTTTACTAGTAGATAGTGATAATGTAAGTCTCTAATCTCATCAGTTTGACAGAACCAACCCATAGCACTTGGGTGCTTTAAAAAAGCAAAAAGTAGAAGAGACATGATAAAGTTTATAGAAATTGGAAGGAAAATGTTTCTTTTGAGGTAACAATACACTTACGCTCATTCAGTATTAATATTCTGGAGAACAATGGGAGAGTCTTTGATTCTGAAGTTAATTTGCATGTGTCCTGCATGAGAAAACTTACTATTTAGCATTAGTATGTTTGTGATACAACTAAAAAATGGCATGTTGATATTTTTTACTATTTGTAATTTCCCTTTCTGTCAATATTCTTTATGCTTTTTATCTTCCCATCCTCCATGAGAGGAGTTGGCAACTCCATTTTTGTTTTTAGCTACAGTGTTTATGATTATTCTCAGGTGTGTGTTGCTGCTCTTGGCAACTACAGAACCTATCAGCTCTTCATAGACATGTTTAGTAAGTAGCATTATTGTTTTATTCAAGCATTTAAATTTGACTGATAAGTTCATCTATTTTTTTTTGCAAAAGTCTGTTAAATCCATTTATTTGATATTCTAATATAATTGCCTGTGCTTGTGTTAATGCTGTTTTCCAGAAGATTAAGCATGTGCTATAGAATCTAAATTCCAGTTTTTGAAAGAAAAGTGCTGATGATTTCGGTGTTTGATTTAGATAGAAAATTAAGCTTGATAGGGGGCAGACAAGAAGCAAGTGGTAAGAAAATAAGTGTCAGATCAACTCTTCATGTATTTGTTATTCACCTGGGCAATTTTACTGTCTGGTTTGTAGGTCCATCCCATGCTTCTGGATATCACAGGTCTTGTATTCCTTTGTGCTACTCTTAAATGTAAATGTCATCTTAAATTTCTTTCTCAGCCTGTTTTGTTGAGAACATGGAAAAAGGCTAGAAGGTCATTCATATTTATCTCAATCCAAATTATTTTCAGTAATTGTATGTTCACTCCTCATTGATTCTAATGGGACGTAATGTATTATATGTGCCCTAAAATCAATATAAAATACAAAGTACTATTTATAGAATTATGAGTTTAAGAAAGAGAAATACCCATTATTGTTCACGTAATGCTGTATGTGTTTTATCAGCTGTGCAGTATAATTTATCAGATATGGTACACTGAATCCCATTGAAATCCATGAGAAATGGATATGTGACTATTCACCACGCTCATTTATTGTAATGTTTTGGTTATTTAGAGCTGCTAAGGGTTTATTACCAAAAGTGTATTTTGTGTGTTCTGCAGTTACCCTTAAAACTTATCAGGTATATTAGCACTCAGAATAGAATAATTTGCTGTAGCAGCATCTCTGATATGTCTGTCATGTCATGTCATGTCTTGTCTTTCCTCCCCTTTCTGTCCCTTGTTTTGTCCTGTCACATATCTCATACATACGCATTTAGAGAGTGGTGGTGATGATGAGGGGTGAGGGGATTGCACATGTGTATTACTGTAAGTTTGGTCTATTCACTTTGAGTCTTGCTGTGGAGAAGAATTCAGTTGTTCTGTAAATAGTGAAGCAACAATCTTTAGAGGTCCGTAGCAGCTAGTGTGAAGACTTACTACATGTATGTAATCTAAGAGATTTATGGTAGAAGATGAGCCATATTACAAAATGAGAGGAAGGACAATCAGTAATCCTAGGGTTATAGTACCATCACCTTGAATTTAAATAGTTACTGACTGTACGCTCCTCTTCAGAAGGACAGATGCTTATTTAACATGTCCGTTGGGTTATAGAGAACTATATCATTACTTGGAGAGTTACAGTCTTAAACCTTCTCTTTGTCCTTGCATTTTTGCAAAGCTTTATCTTGTCACTCTCTGAAAAACCGTTGGCTTGTAGATACCTTAGTTATTTGCCTCTTTTGATAGGAATGCATATGGCACCATATTCTGGCCCCCTTGCTCCACCTCCTGCGAGATAGTTCTCTAGAATTCAGTGTTTTCCAAACTGTCTACTCAAATGCATCCTTCAGCAGTGCGTCCTTCGGTGGGGGTTGTGTCTGCTGGAATGTTAATGACTAGTTCTTCCTTAGGGTTATCTTGGTTTTCATCCTGAATGTCAGGTAGCCTGATGCGGTGAACACAACATTAGGCATTCCAGGAATGTAGGCGGCACTTTCATCTTGTACTTGGTTAGAATTTATTAAATGAAAATGTCTTGTGTTGGGTTCTGGTGTCCTGGAGTCAATACCAAATTCATCAGTGACTTCTGTGGGGCATCTTAAGGGATAGTAATAAATACTGAAATATATTGTGTGATAGTTTTCTATTCTTTTTGTTACTGACAAAAAAAAAAATCTCATTCTTTACTTTGGGACAGGCAATCTCTTGTATCAAGGAGGCTAGGAGATACATTTCCTTTTGCTTCATTTCCCAAGAACTTCCAGTTAAGTAGAATTGAAAGCCATGGTCCTGCCAGCATATATGCATAAGTTCGGATGTTGAGCTGTTCTAATAGTTGTATCAGTATTTTATTTAGTAATGTATGTGACGGGCATCAGAGCTTGTACTGCAGACATGCAGATTTAAACCCAAAGGATGCTGTAGTAGGAACTAAAGGACTGAGTTGCTCTGGCTTGAGCTGTAACAGGCTGATATCTATGGTAGAATGTATTTTCACTGGAGAGCTGTATGAGGATATGTATATTATATGTGATCATATAATACGTTATTGTAATTTGCACACTGAAAACTATTTTGGTTCCTGGAATATGAGAAAACCTGAAATATGGAGGAACTTGTGTCATGAATCTTAATGCTCTACTATAGGAGTTCTTGAATTAGAAGCTTGACTTGTTCATATACCATTTACTCACAGCATTTAAGTGAATTCATTAAACACAAAGTGCATTGTCTGTCTCCCATCCTATACATTCATTAGCATAACCTCTGGCTTTTTGAAACCAGAAAACGTATGAGGTTTTGTAGGTTTCCTTCCTTTTGCAATAAAACCCTATGATATTTTATTTTCTTTTTTTTTTTTTTCCGAAGATTTCAGTTTAAGTTTTCAGCTGGTCTGAACACAGTTTAGTGTCATTCAATCTTTTGAACACTTCTACAATATTGGTCAAATGATTCCTACTGTCTGCATGTGGCTGGAACTAACACAGTTCCCATTCTTTCCTTGTTACATTAGGTCTTTCACTTTGGATCTAAGAAAAGTCCTCTTCAATGTTCTTATGTATACTCTGCAAGAGTTCATTGTTGTAATGCAGGTGTGTCTTTGAAGAGCTGATGTGCCCTTGTACTAACTTAGTTCTTGATATTTTAACTCCATACAGAAGTGTGGTACAGGATCTGTTTTTATTATTTAAGGAATAGAGTATAATCCAAGTGCTTTTTAATCAAGTTACAGTTTCATTACCTCTAATAGCTCATTTACCCACTGATGTTTTTGTATTGTAGAAGATCGGGATTGAAATTTTCCTCCCTGTAGCTGTAGGTTGAAAGTCAGTGCGGCAGGTCAGCCCCTTCAGAAGACCTCTGTGCTTCTCATCACGCCAGGGACTGTTGTGCTTGCTGTTCACCGTGGAGTCTTCCTGTGTGGGGTTAGTGTGACTCGGCCCCTCTCCCTCAGGTACCCTCTCTCCCATAAGCACCTCACTCTGTATTATCTGGTTGGCTGATAGGTGGAGTGTGCTTTTGATCACCCTCCTTTCTTAACCAGGTTTTGATGTCAGGAAGAAAGTTGAGTAGTGTTATTTTTTCTGATCCTCTCTGAATACCAATTGCGATTGTGAGATATGTTTGAAGAACCATGGGTTGCATTCCCACTTACTGAAGAAATTTTCTTGAAAAATTGTCTCATGTCATTGTCCGTTATGTTTTCTAGTACTGCCTTTGAGACTTTTGACTTTTGCCTAATCTGTAAGTGTAGTTTTCTTTCATATTACAGTATAATCCTCTTTATGAAATTTCACATTTTCTTGTCTTTAGCCCCTTCTTCTTTGCTTTCTACTTCCTGCTTGCTTAGTTAATCCTGTTTCATGTTTTGTTTTACTTCTGCCTTTCAGTGTTCCCAGACTTCAGTTGTATCTTTGTGCTAAGTACATCTTGGAAGCTTATGGTACTAGTCAGGGCTTACGATGCTTGTTTTGCTTATTACATATAGTAAGGTTCAATACCTGAGCTTGATTCCACCTGAGACTTCCATGTCTTTAGAGAGGAATTAGGTTTGAGCCCCATAACTCTAGCTAATGCTAGACATTATGTCCATAGTCAAACTACTGCGGAGAGGTTACCTGTTCAGAAACAGATGGAGATTTGCAGGACCATAGCTCCTCTGTGACCACTGTCAAATTTCCTGATACTCAGAGCTCAATAAAGTCATGCCTCTTTGGAGTAACTCCTGTCCCGCATCCAGCCTGGAGCTGTGCAGCATTTCTCAGTGATATCTAATTATGCAGGTCTGTCTTTCAATTGTGTTTCTGCAGCTGCATTTCTTTTGTCATAGAAAACCTTAATCCTAAAAAAAGGTAGTTTGAATTTAAGCATTGAACAAATTTATGGTTAATTACCTCCCCAAATTACACTGTAATAAAAGTAAAGTTAAATTTGACGCTAGGCCCCCAAATCTTTATATTACTTACTAAATAAAAGCTATCCTATAGGATCAGTTATTTACAGCTGAAAATATTCTTTGGTTTTATGTATTATGTGTTTTTATTGATAGCTTTTTTTGTTTGAATACAGCGGTAGATATGTTCTGACAGCTGTGAGCATTGGTTTTTCCTATGTAGGTGATTGCATGGAGAACAAAACTTGCCTTCTAAAAACCTAATGATGTTGAGTGTCAGGAATACTGCAGGATATAACAAATGTTATTTTAGCTGTTTATTGGATAAATTAATAGCCTGCACCTTTGCATTTTTAATGGGCATTCATAAATAACCTATGGGAGAGAGGTAGTCCTTCTGAGCATTGCTATATGCTGTCCTAAAATGAGGCTGTGGTTTGGTGACTGTGGGTTTGTGGAGGAATTAATGATATTGAGTGTACAAAATTACTTTAATATGCAGTATATTTCCCTGTGTTTTGAAGATCAAAGAAAGCATAAACATGAAAACAAATAGGATCTATTTACTTACTTTGCTCTAAGATAAAAAGGAATCCCAAATGAAATTAAATTTATTTTAATTACTGATTTAATATCAAATAATTTGCATGGCAAGAGTGTTTCTTCAGTTGTTTTTAAGTGAATGAAATGGATCTGAAACTGTTGCATGTAGTTTGTACACTTTATGTGTTTACCAGTGAGCTGTGTTATAATAGTAATAAGAGGGTGAGTTTCTTTCACCATTCTCCCATGTTATGCTGTATATAAAGGACCAGCCTTAAAGAAAACATACTTTGATATTGGTATATCTGTCTTCTTAAGGAGAACGTACCAGAAAAAGAAAGCCTTTTTAAAAAATATAGTAAGTTTTCTTTTCATTTTAGATATTTCAAAACCAGATTTTCATGTTTCATATTAACATAATTTGATATCTGGAAAACTATCTTTTTTTAAAAACTATGTTGCATTTAAAAATGAAAAATTGCATTTTAATAAAACCAAGTAAACAATACAGAGGGAAGAACACTTTTCAGGAAACTTGGGGGGTTTTTTTCTAAAGAGAAAAAAAAAATATTAACAATTTTCAAAACAGAAGTGTTTTCAAAGGTTTTATGTGAAGAAAATCTGCTCAAATTGTGACCATCATCAGTATTTTGCTTTTCTTCGAAAGGGATCAGTTAGTAACAGTGCTGAATCATTCATTGCCTTTTACAGTGCTGTTATAGGGTTGTAAGTTTGATCATTAAATATATAACTGAAATATTTACATACATCTGTAAATTTTGCAGGCCAGGACTCGTCTAGCTCCCTCCAAGCAGTTCTCCTTCCCCTTCAGTTAGTGCCTTCACTGTACAACTTCAGATTCTTGAAGGAAAACAAACCCACGAAACCCCAAGACTTCCTTTATAGTCTGTAACATTCTGTTATGAACAAATATTGAATGCAGTAATTCCAAGTTCCAGTCAGGGCTGTGTGTTACAGCATGTCAGGGGTTCAGTGAATACTCGAGGCAAGTCATATTTTGCTGGAACTAACAAATTTGTTGTTTTTTATCAACTGTACCATACTTTTCAAACTTTATAAATGTTTAATGATGGCAGCATTTAATTATGTATTCAAATTCCAGAGATTGTGTTTATCATGAATTATTTACTAGGATGAAGATTTTATTCAATTTTTTTGTTCAGTATAGAAAATTTTAGGAAAGGGGACTTCAGAATCAGTTTTAATGCCTATTTAATGCCTAAATCACTTTGGCTTTCTGTTGCTTCTACGGGCCCTTGGGGAGGCATAATGTTTAGTCAAATAATGCATACTACTGTATTTTAGAAGCGTCACTGCATTGACTATCTGAATACTTAGGGATATCTCATGTATGAGAGAGCGCAACATGTGAGTACTAACTCAGATGATGCTGAGAAACTATTCAATAACTCTGCTATTGAGGCCTCCTCCTCTCAGCCGCTGTTCTAAGTATTACTCCAGAAATGTCCACACGCTTTGGAGAATCTTTATTTGGTGATATTGAAAGATACTGGCAAGGAAGAATAGACTGTAATTACAGCTATATTTCAGCGAGGTACTTCAGCATGTGAGTTCATCTGTTACTTCAGTGAGAATAAATAAACATTTAAGCACATGCTTAACTATCGTGCTAGTGAAGGCTCTAGCTCTAGTAATCAGTGTTGGACTTCTGCTTGTCCTAGCCTGATTCCAAAATGCCATCAGCTTGCCCTGGTGCATGTCAGTGTGGTCAGTGGATTCAGGAAGTGACAACCTTTCGTGAAGTGATCTGGTACCTTTAGGAATATGTGGTTACTTAAATCTGTACATGGGTAGCATTTGATTAGTTACTATCGACATGACATAATCCATCAAAGTGGCGTTAATGCTTTTGTATCCAGAACTGAAGCCCTTGGCGTAAAACGAGCTCCTTCTCCCCCACTTTCAGTTTAATGTTGTACCTTAATGATGTGAAAATGCATGGATTTTGGTGCATTTATGGTCAGAGTCTGGTTGAAAAAGATCAGAGTAAAGGACAATATCTGTTGATTCTACCAGAGAGATCAGTTGTTTCTATGTGTAAATCAGCATACACTCCACGAATCCTACAAAGTGTAGCTTATAGAGCATTGTTCTTTTTAAGGACAGTTATTTCTGTTTATTACATTTGGCTGTATGGGTCAAGCTGTTCTGAACTGCCCTTTCTTAAATGCAATAGTTTGCTGTGAGTGGAACGTACAAATTTGCATTGCTTTGGCCAGAGAACTAGAAAGAAATGAGAACTAAGGCATTGTTGGTGAGTAGTATCCCTAGGGAACTGCAGTAGAGAACCTTAATGTTAATGTGTACTTATTTTAAGGCACAGGTAGGGAACCAAGCCTAAATGTGCTGGGAACTCTGCAAATGTGTAATACATAGATCAATTCCCAGACCTAAAGGATTTGAGGACTAAATAAGGTGAAAGACAGTAAGTAAGGCAAGAAGTTGCAAGATAAAGCATAAGGGAACAGTCAGGTGACCGTTACAGTACACTTGCACCTGAACTAGGAGGAGTTTTTGTAAGGGCTAGAGGTGTTACAGGTACTATTTATCTCATATTGGTACAGTTACATTATTTATTTAAATTACTATTTAACTGCATGAAACACGAGAAATAAGTCAAGAAGAAAGTTGGAGCTTTACAGGATAAAATGAGTAACCGAATTACCTACTAATTTCTGTGCTTCTTGTGAATGCTGTTGCAGTGGAGGGTTCCTACAGTACTGCAAAATGTTTTGAAGGCTGTAAACTCCTGTGATCCAAAGTGGTCTGTCTGTTAGTATAAATGGGGTTCTCAATACAAGTGCGAGGATATATGCCTGTGTATCAGTCCTGGTTAGGCTGAACGTGTATGGTAGATAAAACAGAACCAAATGTTTTACAGTGTTTAAAAATATACTAGATGAGATTAAGATTATTAACTACTTACTAGGCTGCAGAGGAAGGTTGAAATATTTCTTTAGAGCACTGATATCAAAGCAACATATATGATGCATGTGAAACATCTGCTGTGGGGATTGCCTTCATATATCAGGTACATTGTTCAATTAATGTCTGCGTGCCTGTTGCTTTCTCAGATCAACCGTCTTGTGTCCTTGTATTGGTTCTGATCCATTAAGAATACAAAAGGCCACATTTTTCATACTACTCCAACGTGTGTAGAAGCATCACTGCAGATGCACAGTGAAAGTAGGATATTTTGGAGTATGCAGTTAAGTAGTGGCATCTGAATATTAAAAGAATTTTGGTATGATACAGTTAATTTTTGAAGTATATTCTGAAGGAGAAAGCTTAATATTTAGTAGAATATATTCTGAAAGAAAGATTCTGCCACATGTTGGTTTGCTGTTGTGACACGGTGCTCATCAGCTGTGTAACACTGTAAGGTACTTCAGCATCTGTCAGACTTGTAATCTGATGAGCTATACTTGGAATAAACCTGAGTTGATGAAACAATCAGTGAGCCTTTGACTCTCTCAGAACTGATTAGTGAAAATCTAGCTGGTCTTTGCTCATGTAGCACGTAACACTGCTGTATATACTAAGGCTGAATCATCAAGATTTTCCACTGTGACTGACCATTACTTAGCAGCTATTAGCAGCTATTAGCATTAAGGGCATGATCGCCTGATTTGGAGAGATCGTATCTCTGTATATCCTTTCAAACATGGTAGAATTGTGATTATGTAGATACTTCAGTATTTGTTGACAGGTAGCCACCTATTGTGGAATTTCTTATTGATATTCCAGACAGCTCTGGTCATTTTTCCATAGATATCAGTAGTGCAGTGACTGCTAAATGCACAGGAATGATTGATTCAAATTTATGCATGTTAATTTTCAGACTTTCTGTCTAGACTCCATAAAATTAACCAGTCAGTCACTGAGATATAACTGAATTTCAGGGTACTGCTTTAGAAACTATTGACGGCTCATGTGACACACTTTCACAAAAAGCAGTGACTGCTTGCAACATAGCTGATGTGTGACATGTACGATACCCTATTCGGAATATAATATTCCACGCATTACGCCTGTAATGCATGCACTTAACATGGTTCAGGGAAATAGGTATGCATTTTTCTATTCGAGAGGGATTTGTACAAACCAATTGATGTGATTACTCACATGTATCAGATTATGGGATTGGTCCTGAAGTCTGTGGATTTACTTAAAAGTGCAGTAAAGGTTTGTGACCTTCGTCTGCAAACAAGCAAGAATAGTACAAAATAAACTGATAGATATAGCGCTATGTAGTGTTATACTGAGTGATTTGAACCAAAATCTGTCTAATAATCATTCAGTGAAATTCAGGAATGTCTTTGGCACTCTACATGGGTATCAAGTAATTATCTCCAGCTAAGATAAAATAAGGGTCAAGACTGATTCTGGCAGTTAGAGCTGGAGTGTTGCTTGCTTTATTGAACGTGTTAATTTAAAACTGCTTTAAGAAGAGATTAAAAAAAAAAAAAAATACTCTCCAAAGAGAATTTCATAGTGATTTTTCTGAAAGACTGGTCACAAGTTGTTTTTAGAAATCAAAGGAGGGCTGTTTGCAATTAACTGTATGTTGGTTGGATGGACACAAGCTGCCATAAATTGATACTAGTTGACTACTTTTGGTGTTGAACTTTGCTATCTCACATTTAGGGCTCTTAAATGGAAAGATGTCACCTCTTACTATAAAATAACGACACCAGGTTTACAGCATGGCATGCTGTAAAACTCGTCAGAATAATACATATGGCAGAAAGATCATAGCCTGGTGTCTTATCCTGACGTGCCTTAGACTGGTAAAATTGTAAATGGTGTCACTTGGTTTGTGTGGCTTGGTCTAGCCATGCCGTCATGGAATCATTGAACCTTTCCTTTATGACAGGACCCTTTCCCCACACAGCTGTTTTCTTCATCTGTGTTCTCCTCAAAACCTACAGATCCTTTTATACTTTTTGCATGAGTTGCATAGCGGCTCTGCTTTTGCTTTGGAGAAGGATGTGAACAGTTCTACCCACCGCTCCTGTGGGCCCAGGAGCCCCATTTCAGCCCAGCCTGAGGCCGTCAGTCCCTGCCCCAGTGACACGGACACCACCACCACCGCAGGAGTGCTAACCTCCACCTCTGCCCCAGCCCAGCCCTGCTGTGCCAGGCCCAGCCTGTGGGCTGACGGCCTGGCCTGCCCTCAGCACATCCCGGTCCCCACAGAAGTGCCTGATGCCGAGGGCTGGGGCTGCCCCGCAGCTGTTCTGCTCCTTGGCTGGGATGGTGAGGCTCTACCCTGCCTGCTCCTAGGGAGCCCCCACGGCTCCTGCACCCCAGGGACCTGCTGGACCTCACTGGCACACAAATGCCACAATAGCATGTTAGGATCAGCACCTAGTAGTTTTAGGATAATTCAGTATTTCATGGATTTAGAACCCTGGTCTTACAGTGATATCAGCATATTAGCCATCGCAGTAGGAAGGGATCAGGCTGCACAGAACAATATTAGTGTTTGAAACGGTTTGAAAATGCTCAGAATTTTAATATGAGATTATTTTCTTCAGTGAGGAGGGTGCTGCAAACCACAGCTGATGGATTGTGTGACTAAGCCAATTTCTTTCCTATGTGAATACATTAACTATATGATAATACCTAGAGAAATCCAGAGGGCCAGTTCTTCAAAAGTAGTTTGATGAAAATTCTCATTCATTTCAAACAGATTTAAGTGTCTATGTGTTTTAAAGCTCTAGGCCAAAATATTTTAAAATCCACAATATTAAATAGGAATAATGGAAATTAACGTCTTTTGACTGTGACTCTGTCTTAGGTGAATGTATTGGTTAGCTGTTCATCACTACTGTGGTTCTCACCTAAGTCTTTAAATTAGTATTTGGAGATTTGTTACAGTTAATCAATTTTTCATAATGGCCTCTGTAAATACTAATACAAAAATATATCCTCTGTTGTTTATATTCTTTCTTGTAGCACAAGAGGAATGCTTTAGAGTATGAATTTGCATTAGAATAATTCATAAAGCAGAGATGTTTTAGGGCTGTTTATTTCCTCCCAAGCCCTCTCACAAAGTAGCCGTAGTAGAAGTATGGCTATTGTGATCTTTTTGCAAATTACTTGCCCAGCAGGGCAACTTGATACTGGACAGTGGTTTAGTGTATTGTGGGTACAAGTTAGGATTGCAGGAGGTATTGCCTAACAATGGAGCTGGAGATAACAGTGCTCAATGCAACCCAAAGGTTAACATAAGTTTCCACGTTCTGTAGAGTTGTTGAAATCAGAGCAAAGACAGTATGTATGTTCGTCCTAGCACATCACAGACTGTTTGGAAGCATACTGTTTCAGCTAGGAGGAAGAAAACCTACATGCATGTTGGCATCACAGCAAAATGTTTTAAATATTTTGGTGTCCAGAATATATCTGGCCACAGTAGAGGAAAATGTAGTATTTTTACATTAAAAATAGTTCTGGTTGTACTCATGAATTACTTTGGTATTTCAGAGGAACATCTCTGGATAGCAGGTAGGATGGTTCTGTCAGTGAAGACATTTCAGATTTATTTGTAGATATTCCTGTCTGAGCCCCTGTCCTGCAGAGGTCTGTTGCTTTACTTCTCAGACAGTTTTATGTTGTAAACAGTTTGGTTCTTATCAGCCCTGTCAGGAAGCAGTCTGCTGCTCTGTCTATACACTAAATTGTATTCCAAAAATGGAAAATGGAAGTATTTCGAACACAAATGCTCTGAGTAAATATTCGAAGCAACACAGTGATACAAAGCAGCAAAAATAATAAAAATGCTAGACTCAGACTTGCAGAGTGATAACTCCATTGAAAGCACCTCATAACTGTGAGTCTATTTCCATCTTCTATAATTACACAATGTGGAGAGCTATTAGTGGAAAGTCTGTATGTGCAAACCCTGAGGGCGGCATCAATGAGAAGGAAAGTTTCCTTTGTGTTGATAATGGTGTGCCTTTGATATACAAACAAAAGATAACTGCTTTTTTATGCTTTTTTATCAAGAACCCTGTTTTCCCCATTTCTGTTAAAATGTGCCCTCTTTTGTTGGGAGTGGTCTGTGTGCAGGTTTTTTTTTTTTTTCTATTATGTTCAGATCTCTAATGGAAATAGTTGTCTTCTGCTGTGGGCATAGATGTATAGTGTCAAGATGCCTTATCCCAGAAATGCCTTTTATTCTTGTTTTCCAAGACTAGCTTATCATGGAACAAACACCTTTATACCTCTAAGTCTGCATCCACATTAAGACAATTGTACTGCTTTACTTATGCTTTTATAATTGAAATGATACAAGTTCTGCCTGTGTGCTGTATTTCAGTGAACACATTGCTTTTGAAATATTTTTGAAGATGCCAGTTTTATTCCTAGCATGTTTGTTTATAATCCTGCCTCTCACTACCAGTAGTCTATTACGTGTATTGAAGTCCCTGATGGTGCATTGTATCCTCAAGTCATTTAGCCCTTTTTCTGTTCATAACGATACCACTGACCCCTCTGAGGCAGTTCCTGGAAGGGAGATAACAGTTTTTCCCCTGCCCTTGACCAGTAGGCTGGCTGCTGTGTTCCGCTCTCCTGAGGACACTGTTCTCTTTCC
>NW_009633943.1:20405-25806 GCF_000690535.1 Cariama cristata
TCAGGAATGCGAAAAAGTAATTTCCCCAGATAACAGCCAAAAACCCAATTAAGCTTAGATTAAAGAAAAGGAGGATTTATTGGCATTTTATAGAATAGAGAGAAAAGGAAAAGAAAAGATAGGAGATATTAAATTGCCTGAAGTGGAGACACAGACTGTCCAGTTGCTACCATTACTCTTCAGTTTACAGAATAATTGGTGGATTTTTAGCTGGTTTTAACCACGTAGCAGTAAAACGTTGGCTCTCCCACAGCCCAAAGCCATGTCTGTCTTTTTCTGTCAGAGCTGAAAAGACTGTGACATGGTGCCTTTGAAACACTGTGTGTGGCTGGAAAACCCTCTCAGTGACTTGGTCTCTGAATTTGATGTGAAGGTGTCAGTAGTTACAAAATATGTTTATTTTCCCAGTGGGATGCTAAAATACATGCAAATTGGGCCAAGTGTACAGGATTTTAAATTCCATGTTCCTAGTACCTTGTATTTTAGCACATGATTTTTTAACACCTTTCATACAATGTATTTCACATCTTGCTGTGATCTTCCAGAGGATCCATTGTCTTCTCATCACCTGTTTAAATGTGACACTAGGTACTTCTTAGCTTGAAACACAAGAAAACAAATTATTTGCATATCTTTAATTAACCTTCTCTTTGTGTAGATTAAGATTGCCTTTAGTAACTGTCAGGTTTCTTGGCCAGTTGAATAAAGAGCTGCTTGCATGCATTTCAATTACTGCACTTTTGTATTGCTAATGAGACTAAGCAACAGTTTCTTGGAGGCAATCTTAATTTAGCGATTTTATTCACATTTTTATACAGGTACAGTGTTCCAGCTATGTAATTAATGGTACCATCTCAGCTTTAGAGGTGGATAGAGAATTAAAAATCAGCATGACAAATAACATTAGGTATAATTCAAATTGTGAAGCCATGTTATAACTTATCTTAAATTATTTTCATACCACAGAATTCCAAACTACTTTAGAGAGTATATGCAGAATATACATAGTACAGGCCATTCTGTCCTCAGAAGGCAGCAGCCAAGTGGATAGTATCTGACTTGGGAAGGTTTAGTCATGGCCAGAACATGACTCTTGTGAATAAGACATGCCATCTTCATTACTGGGAGCAGGCAGGACTTTGGGACTTTTATGGCCTCATTAGGAAGCTGAGTGAGCCTCGCAAGGTGAAGGTTTGAGCTCACCAGTCTTACTAATGTAGCCGAATTCCTACCCAAACCTATGTTTATGTGTACAATTGCATATTTTGCAGTTTCAGCAGCATTCAGAAAACTCAACAGGCAAAGCTGTGCTCTGACGGACAGCTGCAAAAGCAGTGGGCTAAACTGCAGTACGATGATTTATAAATGAGCCTTGGGTGTTTCGTAGTTAGGCAGTGGAAACTTGATTAGGAATAATTCTCACTATTCTATTAAAACTAGCATTCAGCTTTTTTGCCATATTACTTCAAAAAGAACTTTGCAGTGATTGCACCAGGAAAGCAACCAGAGATATTCCAGGGTCAAATGGTAGAACAGCATCAGGGAAGGTTAGAGGGATGCATTTACAAGTCAAGAAGACATTGAAGGGGATCTAATTATAGGCTTAATCGCTGTAGGTAATGACAATTCAAGCTACTATATTTAACATAGCCTGGATAGTATAACTGAGGTCATCCAACAAATAAATCAACAAATCCAAAGCAGATTTTCAAGAAACGTTTAGAATGGAATGGAAAGTCTTAGACTTGCTGAAGCCAAGAGGACCTTAATCAGTGAGTCAAGTTTTCCAGCACAGCCCGTATTTCACCCTATGCATAGAAGGACAGGGCTTTGTTTCAGAATATGTCTTCAATGCGATTATTCATAAATTTCTAGTAATGTGTATTCTTATCATTTTACTGGAGCAGTGCCCATGTTACGGTGTGGGTTTTAGAGCTGGAGGTTGAGCCACGGTACTATGGTCCCATTGCCAAATCCATCACTGGCTTGTGTGGTGACTTTGGCTGAGTCACGTGTGAATGTTTATGATTATTTCTCCCGAGTCTCTTCACATCTAAACTAGCTATCTGTCTTCATAAAAAGCTTAAATGTCTATGATGAATGGTGCTATATAAGTGCAATAACTTGATGTTTTCAAGGAGGAGACAAACAAGGGCCAGTGAAAGAACTGACTTAGGTGGGTGAAGGTAGCTATGTTCTCTGCATTCCTACTTGTCCGTTATTTGTAGTTCACAAAAGCGGAAACAATGTGGTATTAATTCATGGTCTATAAAACAAAGTCACATTTTTAGTCTTGCATTTCAATCGGTCTCATTTTTATGAACTTTGCAGTTGTGTTTCACTTGGGATGTATTTGGCTGCTTGACAAAGTGACTGGAGATTTATAATTCCTTATTAGTAACTCAGGCCTCTAAAGGGAATAACAGAGTACTTATTTACTTTTCTAGGTCAGACTCATGATGTAGGAGTTTAATGAACTTCTGCTAAACAGGAATTGAAGCAGAATTCAGATCTCAGAGTACGTCTGTCCAATAAGGTTATTCATCTTATTTTCTATAGGTTAGGTATTTTTTCTTGTGCAGGGCTGTTTAGGCTGCACTTTCAAGTAATCAGCCAAGAATATGAGACTGTCATATAGAACGTGGTATTAAGTCAATGCACTGATGTGATTTTGCTCTGAAATTACATTATGTCAGATAACCGTATTTATGTATCAGTGTTCAGGGCAGTAAGGTCCCAGTTGAAATGTGCTGAAAAAGAGTTTGTGATTCATGTTAGCAGCTAAACTGTTGCTGCAGTTTCAATGCCTCTCAGCTATTGTTTGCATCAATAAGATGGACACTTCTCTGTCAAGAACATGTTCAAATCTATGTTCAAGAAAAACAGTGCAGTATCTATACTTCCCTGTAAATGTGAAGTGAATATAGTGTTTCATATTCTCACAGGAGATATACATTGGAATTTACTTGAAGTTACAAAATTAGTGGTGGAGGTAAAGATGCACGGAATAAACACAAAAACGTGTTACATAACCACAGCCATGCTTCGCACTGGACTTGTATTGCAGGAAATAACATCTCCTCTTTGTTGAGAAGAATTTGTATTACAGTCAGAAATGTCTGTGAATCAAATGTGTAAAACACAGTAATATATTTGAAGATCGTAAGTATTTCAATAGATACTGTTTAAGCCTTGGAGGTATAACTGTGTATGCACGTAAAATGCCAAATTTCCTTGGTTTATGCAATATTTAGTAAATACATATCCATTAACATATGTTTAAGACAGTATACAGTTAACTGGGGGGAAAAAAAAATACAAACCAAGATATAACAGAAAACAATGAGTGAAGGGTTATGTCTTAAATATCCTGTCTTCATGATTATTCGTGGCTCTGAAGAAACATTTCCTTTACACTGACCTAAATGCTGATCCTGAAATAAGTTCCTCTGCCCTTTTCTCAAAAATCAGAGATCAAGGTCACCTTTGGAAAAAAATATCCAATCCTCAATTAAACAAGAGTGAGGTCCTCTGATTTGCCCTGAAGAGTAGCCTTATGGTTAGAAGGCTTATCTAGAATGCAGAAGGCAAAACCTTCATGTCTTCCTTGGTCAGAGGTGATTTATAATTCTTTGTCTAAGGATACAACCGTAACCTGTAAACTACAGACTAATGTGGGAGTCGAGTACTTTGCACTTGTTCTTGGAACTGTGCCTCTAGGCACAAAGAACTGAACAAACAGGAGTGTGAGCCAAACGTTGGGAAGAGCTTAGTTCAACCCCTGCTCCTCTTTCTGCATGTTATCCAGTGACCATTTTACATAGAACTCATGAAAGTCCTCGGGGCATTGACTAGCTTCTTTAGCCTTCAGGCAAGCATGTTGTACAGTCTCTGCTCACTATTTCCTCTCATTATTCACATTAGATTTTCTTTTTCTTTGGCTGATTTCTGTATTAAGTGATGGAAAGGACTATTGAACTTTGAATTCTTTTTCTGCCTCACACCTCATCAACCAAGTTGCCAACTGGCAGAGACTGCAGAATCCTAACTACTATGATATAAGAGAAAAAAAGCTAGCTCAACATTTGGATCCCAGGTGCTAAGAGATACATGGGAGAAAAACAAAATGTCCTTTTTATTAAACAAATCTGATGTAGAAGATAGGGAGGAGGGGTTTTGTACTTGCTTTTCTGGTTTTGACCGGAGAATACTTGGTTCAAGAGCAATAAGCTACTATTATTATTGCTTGTAGAAAGCACTTAAGAAGCAGGACTGCAAATAGTAAGATGGAATTCCTATTTAATAGTAAGCAAGCAAGGCTGTGCCCATGTGACAACTAAGCAGAGAAGTGAACAAAGGAAGCTTTCAAAGCATTACTGGTCAGTCTGATTTTGTAGTTGGTCAGTGGGAAGTGGGAGGGCCAGGTATAATTGTTTACCAAAAAGAAAGGCTAAAGAAATAGGAGTTTCTAGAGCTTTTGAGGGGAATGCCTTATCAAAATAACAATGGAGGTTGCTGGATTTTTTAGGATGTGGGTAATGGGAATAACTTCGTGTGTGCTACTGTTGATGGTGAAGGGAGGAAATTGGATGCCAAACCTACCTATGCTGTAGGTGTTGATAGAGGAGAAAAGGTGTGATCATGGACTGGCACAGTTGTTTTGGAAGATTCTATAATGTAGAAGCTTTTGTACCCGTAAATCTGGTAGAATTTGGCTTGACTGTGAGGGGGTTATGCAGCTTGCCTGGTACAAAGTACTTCTTTACCATATAGCTGTATCTCTGCTAGGACTGCTTTTTTGACATAATATATTTGTTTTGCTATAACAATATAATCATAGAATCATAGAATGATTTGATTGGAAGGAAGCTTAAAGATCATCTCATTCCAACTCCCCTGTCATGGGCAGGAACACCTTCCACCAGACCAGGTTGCTCAAAGCCCCATCCAACCTGGCCTTGAACACTTCCAGGGATGGGACATCCACAGCTTCTCTGAGCAACCTGTTCCAGTGCCTCACTACCCTTACACTGAAAAATTTCTTCCTGATATCTAATCTGAATCTTCCCTGTTCCAGTTTAAAGCCATTGCCCCTTGTCCTATCACTACATGGTCTTGTAAAAAGTCCCTTCCCAGCTTTCTTGTAGGCCCCTTTTAGGTACTGGAAGGCTGCTGTAAGGTCTCCCCAGAGCCTTCTCTTCTCCAGGCTGAACAACCCCAACTTTCTCAGTCTGTCTTCATAGGAGAGGTGCTCCAGCCCACTGATCATCTTCGTGGCCTCCTCTGGACTCACTCCAACAGGTCCATGTCCTTCTTGTGTTGGGGTCCCCAGAGCTGAAGGCAGTACTGAGGGGGCGGGGGGGGTCTCACTAGAAAGGAGTAGAGGGGGAGAATCCCCTCC
>NW_009633944.1:0-17940 GCF_000690535.1 Cariama cristata
CGGCTCAGAGCAGCCGCAGCTCCATCCCCATGGATGCAGGTAACGGCGCCTCTGGCTGGGCCTTCCCGGCCGCCCCATGCGGGGCTCGGCCGCGGTCTCATGGCCTCTCTGTTCCCAGAGCATGTGGAGCTGGTGAAGAGGACGATGGCCAGCGTGAAGCTTCCCACCCTGGGTATCCCAGCCTGGGCCAGCCAGATCTCGGAGGACCAGTGGAAGGACGTGGTGCAGCGCACGCTGCAGGCCCGGCAGAGCCTCGGTGGCCCCCGACCCGAGTGGAGGCGTGGAGGCTGCTGACTCCAGCCCTCCCTCCACCACACAAGCGAGGCAGGCACCCGCTACCTCGGAGCTGGGTGGCAACGGGACTTGCCGGTGTCAGCCTTCCAGTTTCTCCCACTGACATTGTCCGAGTTCCCTTCCTGCTCCTCTTTCCTGGCTCTGGCTGGTGCATTAAGTCGCTGTGATGTCCTTGTGTTGGCTTCCTCTGCCTCCGAGGAGCCCGACCGGTTTTCCATACTTGTGTGCGTGTGGAGGGAGGGGGCTTGGCCGGCTTTGCCCAGTTTCCCTTGGGACAAACACTGGAGTTGTCCCCATCCTGTCAGTGCAGGAGAAATCCCTCTCCACACTAGGGCCCCACCTCTCAGGACAGGGGCTGGGTGTTGGGAGTATCAGAGGTGGAGTCCAATGTGTCTTTCCAAGAGATCGGTTTTATTTAGTTCTGTACATACAGGGACATCTGTACAAAATCCAACACTTTCATACTATGTAATGCTCTACTGAAAATAAAGTACACCATATGTACATATGAACTGTAAGCAGCTTAATACTTGTGTCCAGGGGGTGAATGCAGTAGTTAGTTTTGCTTGTTCCCTTGGGAGGAGGGAGCCAGGTGAAGTGGAAGAGGCAGCTCCAGTTCTGTCCATTTGGCTGATGTGGGGAGAGGCGTAGGCAGAAATGAGCAGCACTAACGGTAGAAACCAAAGTGTTGAGCAAGGGGCAGGAGGTGTAGCGTGGCAGACGCAGGTCTGCTATGAGCAGTGCATGTGGCGGAGAGGGTGAACACACTACCCCCCCGCCTCCCCTTTCTCACATGGTCCCCTTCTTAGATGTCCAGGACACTGGAATGAATTGGCAGCAAACTAATGGCAACGTGAAGGTACTAAGTGTAAGTTCCCTGACCCAGAACAAGACACACAAAGCTATGAGAACATCAAAGCTGTACAGCACGTAGTCGTGATGCGTTACAATCCTGCTCCTGCACATGGCACAACCCCGGCAGCATTCCTCTGGCCATTCGGGGACCGCTGGCAGAGAGAGATCATCTGCAGGACGGCAACAGCCTCTGCGCCCCGCAAGTCTCTCTTCCTTCTGCAGGCAGAACAGCCCGCAGCAGGGAAAGGCAGCCACTGCCTAGCTCAAGCAGGCTCGAGTGAGGGCACACACATGCTGTAGCACTCTAAAAGTGAGGTGGCGGCTTACAACGCAATGCTAAGCGGATGAGTTCGAAAGCCCGTACTGCAATGGAAAGAGTCCTGCTGTGGGTGGCACTCGGCCGTCCTCGTCTCCGCTGTGCCCCAAGATGCCCGCCGCTGCTGTGCGCCATCCGGTATCACCCAGCATGTGTCTACGTGCTGTGCCAGGTGTGAGGTAATTGATTGGCAGCTGACCATGAGCTCAGACTAATGTTCAAAATAAGCAATAACCTCCCTGAGGTGTTTCATAAGTCTCCTGATGAACTGGCCCATTGCATGAAGCGAAGAGGAGGCGGGGTCCTGTGTGACTGTGGGTGATCTTGCACATATTCACGCTTGCCAGCTGCTCCTAAGAGATGGTGGCATGCCTAACGAGAGCCGAACCGAAAGAGAGCTAAACAGGGCAGGGGGTAGGGGATACACAGGGGAAAAAAACAGCTTAGTTTGGGTTGGAGGAAAGACGTGCTGTACACCAGCCATAAGATTAGAGGGGATGAACCTCTGACCTGGGAATGGTTTATTGGTGAGGACAAGCAGACACACCAGGACCTTCTGCAACATCCCATGATGCCACAAAGCACCCTGTAAGCTCCCTGCACTATTGCAAACCCACTTAAGCTTACGTGTCAAGAAAGCAAGCACAGGAGGTAAGAAAACAAGGAAGACTCTCTTTTCTATCACAAGCCAGCCTCTCTGGAGGTGGCACCTTGGCCTGGCACTGAATCTGCACCACAAAAGGTAGGGGAGAAAGCTGGATCACAGTAGCACTCAAGTGCTGCGCAACCCCCTGGGCTATCAGCAAGTGCACTCTAAACGCTAAATTAGCACAACAAGTCCCTGATGCACCGTATGATAACTAACAAGGGCCTCGGGCCACAGCAGGTGCCAAAATAACAGGGCGAGGTGAACTTTGCTCAGAGCACCCATGGAAGCAATTCAGCGGTAGCACCTAGCCATTGATCATAAAGAGTCACAGAATCACAGAATCAATGAGGTTGGAAGAGACCTCTGGGATCACCGAGTCCACCCTTTGCCCTAACACCACCATGTCAACCAGACCACGGCACTAAGCGCCAGGCCCAGTCTTTTCTTCAACACCTCCAGGGATGGTGACTCCACCACCTCCCTGGGCAGCCCATTCCAAAGCCTAACGACCCTTTCTGTGAAGAAATGCCTCCTCATTTCTAGCCTGAACTTCCCCTGGTGCAGTTTCAGACTATGTCCTCTTGTCCTGAAAGAGAGGAGACAACCAAACACTCAGAAACTCAGCCTGGCCCCATAACATGTATGTGTTGCTTCCACTAGTTTGCAGAAATGAATTTAGCAGCACAAGCCTCCTATAAATTCTGGCCACTGCAGAGCTAAGGATGGGATACAGCGACAAAGGGAGAGCTGCAGGAGTATTTTAATTGAGCAGGTAGAGGAAGAAAGCAGAAGTCAGTGGCTGACACCTGCTACAAAGCGGGAAATTAATTCTGGGCCCACAATTAACCCAAGACATCGGGATGGAGACAAGTCAGCACGGACCAACACAAACAGCTGAAGGAATTCACTTTCCCACAAGAGAGCTTCTAATGATGCTCTAAAGGGAGGGCTGCAATAGTATGTAGTGCTTGCACCCAGCTTTACTGGGGGTGGCGAAGCACTGAACCCCCACTCCACTGACACGGGAGCAGAACGAGGGGCTTGAAGCAAAAGAAAAATGGAAGCAAACATCTCCTTTGCTGTACATAAGACCCTCCAGCTGCAGAGCCGTACCCCAAGGCAGGGAAGAGAGGCAGCAGAGCCCCCCGAAAAATCTGCCACACGCTCCTGCCCTGAGCTCAGCCTAACCTCCGACCGCCGCAGGGCTTGGCTGCACAGGCAGCACGGGGGCAGGCAAGGCGGAGATGGGCACTTGGGGCTTGTAGCAGCATGCTGAGCCGCACACGGTAGTCTCTGGCCAACATCGAGCCTTTGTTGCAGGGCAGCAAGGCTCTGGCTCCCAGGCAGAGTTAAGAAACAGACGGCAGCTGGAAATGAAGCGACTCCTGCCTGGGCTGATACAATCGCAGGTCAGGCAGGCTCCCTTCACGCACGCACACCCAAGGTGGAAAAGCAAGAGGAAGGAGAAACAGCAGGAGGACGTGACAATGGTGAGATACAAGTTATAACGTAAAACCAGATCTACTCTGGAGGGATGCGGATTGAGTGGAGGACCTGCACAGCTCACCATGTTCATTCCTTATTTATACATGAGAACTGAGTGCATTTCTGTGACCCCTGGGGGAAAGGGATGGGGCAGAGCTTCCCGGGCCAGCTCCTGAGCCCGTCAGAGAGCCTCCTGGCTTGAGGTGAGAAACTCTTCTGCTCTCTTGTGGGCCTCCAGGGCTTTTATAGTGTAGACATCCTGAGGAAGCTCAGATTTCCGGCGCAGCAGAACTTTCTCCTTCTTAATGTCTTTCAGCATCTACAGACAAATCAAAGGAGTCAGGGATCAGTAGCGAACCCCTCACCCCTCCGGCCTCCCCATTCTCCGACTCCAACTGCTCTAGGATACGCTTGGTGACACCGCAGAATTCTGCAGAACAGGCTCAGGGCCAAACGCAGACCAAAAGGGCACAGAAAAATCCCTCTTGCACTTTTTTCCAGAATGGGAAGGTTAGATAAACTCCACTCTTCAGACTACAGGGTGATCTCTAACAATCAGGGATGAGAACACTCGGACAGAGCCAGTTCTGGCTGCTGGACCCTGGACTGACTATGCTGATGTCCTGGCTTGTCTGAGAATAGTTGTGGAAGGACCCTAGGCACCTACGCACCTGCACAGCCTCTGTCTCCACCGTTTTCTTCAGTAGCTGTATATCCTCTGCAGTCGGAGTCTCTGTTTCCATACAGCAGACAGGAGGCAATGGTGGAGGTGCGTAATACATGGGGTACTGCAGACAACAGAGACAGTTGGAGAGTCAGCACGCCATCCAACACCAAGCCTTTTCCCTCAGCATCCTACCACAGCATGGCACGCTTCTTCCAGCCACCCTCTCTGGCACTCGCAAAGGTAGCAGTGGGTACACAGAGAGGAAAGGAGCATCTTCTCTGACCCATCCCTACCTGTGGCCTCTGAGCCGCAGCACATTGCATGAGGAGTCCATAAACACGGACGTGCTCTCTGTAAGGCGTTACTTAGCAGTCAGTGCTACACAGGGCCAGGCTGGTAAAACACTGCCAGCATCCTCAAAATACTGGGTTTTGGGAGGGACAGACCACGCTGTAGCTGTGCACACAGGGCTGAGATCAGGTGCTACAGCCTGCTCTCACAAGCTGAGGAAGCAGGTCAAGACTCCCAGTGCATTCTTGTCTTAATTCATCCTAGGTCCTGCTGTTACTCACCTGGGGGTTCAGCCGCGCCAGCTCCTCTATTTTCTGCCACATTTCTTCTCGTTCCTTCATCCTGAACCTTCCCCTGCAGAGAGATAAAGAGAGCACAAGTGTGAACTCTCGGGGAAAGTGCAGCTTTTGCTCGCAGGAAGACAAAAGCAAGAGAGAGCAGAAGAGTGCAGGTGAGAAGAAGAGCTGCTCTGTCCTTCAGAGCACCCAAATTCTATCTACAGGTGAGATGTGACAAGAAGACGGGACGCGCTGCAGCTAGCAGGAGGTAGGCAGGCACGCTCCTCACTCAGCTCAGAGCACAGGGTGACAGCAGTGGGCTGCACAGGTATTTTTTCCCCGGCTTTGTTCTGCAGGAGCGGACCAGAGCGACTGGTTTCTGGACTAAAGCAGTAACACCAGTTTGGATGTCAAACACACATTTTCCTGCTGCCCCATAGATGCAGAGGGACAAACTGCCATTTCCAACAGAGCTGGGGCTAAACTGTCCACAGTTCCCTCTCCCTCTGGCCATAACACACCAGACCAAAATCCCCAGGCAGAGCTCTTGAACTTGATTTTGGCACAGACCTTAAGTGACCATTCAACAGGGCCACCTGTAAATCCCAGGGCAGCAAACGTTCCCTGCAAACAGGCGAGCATCCACCGCTCCTTGTTATTCTCTTCTACGTTTTAAACATCTGCACTAAAAATCTCTGCTTTATTTCTCATTTTAACTGTCTGGCTTTCATCCCAGATACTGGTCTCTCTAGTGCCCTGCCTACCCATGCTAAGGAAGTTCTTATATTCTGTAATCACCTTGCACTCTTGAAATATATGTAAGAAAGGAGGCTAAAAATGAGAATGAAGCTGCCATTCTCTCTCTCTCCATCAGAGAACACAGTCAAAAAAACCCCAAACCATCAAACCCCAAATTAATAACCCACAAATCGTTTTCTGACAGAGCTCTGGAGATCTCTGCAGGGGACTGTGGGCATTGATCTTCCCTAGCCCTTTCCTGCCTCATCCCCAATTTCTCCAGAATCCTTTTTAATGTCTGGTAAACAGAAACATATGTATTACTCTAATCTTGCCACTGGAAATGTAGACCGATAAGTCTGTCCGCAAAGGCCCTCACATCATGAAGGCCACTGCCCCTCCAAAGCAATGCCTACTTTGCCGCTATCGTGTCTACCACCGTGCCATGTAAGGGTGTAACAAAGCTCATTTTGTCTGGTCAGACCACATCACATTACTGGTCTGGTACAGAGTGAGCCAAGGGCACTCACCCACTCCTTCAGCCCCATGTGTCTCTAACACCAGTTCTTTCCTTTCAGATCACCAAAGCAGTCCGAATAACATCTGGGAAGCCATCCGTTCCTCATCGCACTTTGAGATCCACCAGTTTACCCATCACATGCTCAGCTGATATTGCAAAAGGCCACCTTGCAAAGAGAATACCTGGTCTGACTAAGAGCAGTGCTTCTAAAAATCTGCAAGCTTTACACTTGTGATCACTCTTTTCAGCCAAACAAGTATTTCCAAAGAATGAAACAAAGTTGCATCTTTATTTTGATGCCACATTGACTTAGCTTTAGCATTACAGCTGTCCAACATCCATCTATAGGGGAAGTTTCTTCCCAATCTCATCAATCAGCCTGGCTTTACCTCCTGCACCAGGACACTTCCATGTGAAATGTCCCGAAAGGATGCTGAAATTTTCCATGCGAAATATCCTGAAACTGCTGCTCACCCATGTGAGCCTTTGGAGAATCCTACCGTTTTAAACAGCAATGTCTCACGGGACAGCCCTGAGTCCATGGGAGCAGCACCCTCAGCCCTGCTTTCAAGGCGATGGGCTCCCTTCATTCCCGACCCCATTACTAGCAGTATGGGAAAGCCACTGGCAGGACATTTGGAAAAGCAGAGCTATATTGGGAGGTATTTTTTTCCTTCCCACTGCTGTGGCCTACGTAGAAGGAGGCAAGGTAGTTCCTACCAGAGAGATGTCAGGGTGGCCCCAGGACATGCTGGCACCATGCTTCTTGAAAGGCAGCGTTCAAGGCCCTCACACTTTTACGGAAGGGAACATTCAGGACAGGACACTATCCATCTGCTCCAACGTCCCCACTGTTTTCTGAAGGGTTCTGATAATTCAAATATCTTCAAGATGTCTGAGGAGATTAGTAAGGCGCAGTCAGTCCATCTGCACTGAACAGCACAGAGCCTCCTCATGTGTCCTGGGGAGAGCCCGGCCCTCCATGACCAGCCTTGGCTACAGCTGTGACAGGCTTGAGCTGGTACGTCACTTGTAGGCATGGTAAGGAATTAAAAACATGGCTAAGCCTCTTCTAAAAAGGCCTCTCAACATCTGGTTGCAGCCTAATTATGTACCTACAAACTCTCTCCTTTCCACTGTTTCACATTTACTGGATTTGTTCGCATGTCCAGTCCTTCCCACACATGCTATTTTTTAGTTCATAGCACAAGGTCTTTAGCTGCTCATTTGAAAAGCATAGGTCTCTCTTCCTTTTTCTGTCTACGCTAAAGAAGCCTCAGCATTTAAAACCTGTCAGTCTCACTGAATAAGCTGAGGTCCTGTGGAAAAAGCAAGGCATCGCACAGCTAAAGGTCAATCCCGCATTACAGTGAT
This sequence comes from Cariama cristata, assembly GCF_000690535.1. NCBI lineage: Eukaryota > Metazoa > Chordata > Aves > Cariamiformes > Cariamidae > Cariama > Cariama cristata. The sequence continues at coordinate 7,468 of NW_009633944.1, forward strand.
CCAGCCAGCATTCCCACAGGCAGCCTTCGGTACGCTGCTTTACTCCACTGGCAGTCGACATCACAGCCTCACAGGTTTTTCTTACAAAAAAAAAAAAGTACTATTTCTACTTGGTTTAAGTCTCCGTGTTTGAAAAGAAAATGGCAGTTGACTGCAATGGCACATTATTGCTCAGTGACAGGCACGGCCTGCAGTCAGCTCTGCCAGGGAGGCAGCAGAAATGAGCTCCGGATGCAACATGTCTTCTTCACTGGAAGCGAGGCAACGGGACCTGCTGCTCATCAGAACAGGTCACAGCACTGCGGAAAGAAGAATGGGTAGGGGAAGTGCAAGAATGGCATCCCAAACTCTGAGGCAGACTCTTCAGCTACAAAACAGTCTCGTTCCACCACTAAACAACACTTTCTCCTGCCTGTGAAACATGTTTTTTCTAACCCCCTTCAGTCCAGCAATGACTTATTCTATTACACTCAAGAACATGTGGTCACATTGTTCAGTGCACATAGATGTGCTTGTATTTCTTGGATAGTTCAAAGACATAGAGGGAAAAGATGACATTTTCACAACGGACTTAAGAAAAGAACTCAGGCATACTGCTTTAGTAAACCCAGATTTCTAATTCATCTTCCCAAGCACATGCTCTTTGCCCCCACTGTTGTCCTGCCCACTCCCAAGCCCCTTACTCTACAATCCCCCATCTCCTCACTTTTCCTCCTCTAATTTTTTCCCTTTACCTATCCCATTCCTACCTGTTGACATTAAGAATAACACCACCACCACTTCCATGCCCCCTCTGCCCAAAGTCTCCACCTCCTCGCCCCAATAAGTTGCTCTTCCCTCCCAAGCCTGCTGTCCTACCCCATTCCCTTCTGCTACCCATTTCCCTTTCTAGTTGTTTCCCAGCCTGTCCCTACAGACCATTCACAACATTCTCTCCCAAGGTCTAGAATCCCTTCGGAGGGGGATCTTTTCACAATTTTCAAGGCATGAACAAGCTGATAATGCTGTGCTAGCAACAGTAGAGTTGAGCCTTCCTGCTTTTGCACAGAAAAGCCTCCCTAGCTGGGGTCCCTGTGGCTGGGAAGTCCCACTTAGCTGAGGAACTGTATCATACTCACCGTAGGTAAACTCATCTCAGAATCGGCTGCTAAAAGTAATTTTTTTACATCCCGCCCACCAAGCTGTCAATTGACATTTTACCAAATTTGGTTACCTAGGAGAGTAAAAGGTCTATCCTTGATAAAAACCCAACATAAGGTTTTCTGAAGCATAATTAGGCAGAGAGGCACTAGAGAAAAAAAAAAATCATCTTAACATGAGCAGAAAACAGCGCAGCTCTACCTATCCACTTCTTGGACAGCTCTGAGCTGCTTTGTTGGCCTTTTCCAGAACAACCCTCCATCAGCCACATACCAGTGCTGGGAACAGTCACTCTCAGCAGGTCAGCATGGGTAGAAACTAAACAGGTAGAAAAAGCTCCTGATGGAAACACTGGTAGGTCTCATAGTAAAGGTGCTGTCACTGTGACTTAAAATATATATGCAGACATTTGTGGGCTTCACAAATGTCCTAGAATGGGGAAAAAAAAAATCTTGCTTGCTCCCAATTTAGATGTTAACAAAACCTTCATTTCACCATATGCAGGTTACCCTTCCCCAAACTCCAAATCCTATTTCAACTTTTTTATTTATTACTACTTCACAAAACAACTGAATGTATCCCAGAGCTCCCCACTGCCAGCAAGGGTTAGCCCCGCTCTCCCCACTGCCACCCTTGTGCCAGCCCTGGCCCATCCAGCAGCTATTTTATGTCACTAAGTCAGCAGAAAACAGATCTAGGAAAAAAAAGGTTTCCTTCTGTCTTACTAAACTGACTCAGCTTACCCAGACAAGTCATACAAGCACCAAAACCAGCACAAGGAAGCAGAAAAAGTGGAGTCTTTCCTCTTTGCAGCATCATGGTACAGGTACTTACTGAACTTAGATTTTATTCCCACCATTTCCTCTTTGAAATTCCAGGTATTATTCCATCTTAATTACTGGGAAATTGAAAGTGTCCTGTGGCATGAAAGACGCATTATGCCCACTGCAGCAAAGCTCTTCAGGAAAGTCTTTCTAAAGCAGGATTCCACTGGCATCACTACGCCATATACAAACTGGTAAATATTTCCAAGGCAGAGCATAAGCATCTCTGCAAAGCTGACTCCTCTACATTGCAATTTATCTCCTCATGACCCAGCAAACTCTGTCACTCTTCTCCAAGCTACCTGCTTCAGCAGAACTGAGAAGATTTTTATGAGGGCATGCATTTTATCTCTTCTCATCCCTACATATAGTTATTGCTGAGGAATCCTACTTTTTGACAAAATTATTTGCACCACCTTTCCATTTCCCCTCTGCCTACTGGCATCTACCATCTGTTACTGTACCCCAAGGAGACTCCAGGATGAGCTCAAGTTACTTGGCAAGAACCTCTTACTCACTTCTGCTTCTCTGCCTTGTATTGCTGCGTGCAGTCATCAAAAAGCTTTTGGTTCATCTCCATGAACAGTTTCAGTGCATTGTAGATCAGCCCATGGATTGTCCTGCAAAGAAATGAGGAAAGAAGAACAAGTCATGGTGGTATCCTCCAGGTTCTCAGCCCTGAATTAGCACCAGCAGCACAGACAAGAGCTAACAGCAGCAGGAACACATATACCACAGCAACATGACAATAGATTTTCACACAGTCCCAGCTCTTAGCATGGGAAAACCCCCTCCACAAACACAGCAGAGACTATCACACAGGGAGAAAGAGACGGAGAAGAAAGAGAAAACCACTGGGTCAGGTCTGCTCTATTGCTGTCAGACTAATGAGTGCAAAAATACGCATTCCTTCATTTATTTCTTGTAGTCAGAAACTGGAAAGGAAGGATGCTAGGGACCTGCTCAGGGCTGTTCTCAAGGTGGCTTCACCTAATCCAGCTTTAGTGCCTCCCACAGTTCACCTTGCATGTACAGAATGACTTTTTTGGGCTGCCCAATATTCAGTCGTGAGCTTTGTCACTGGGCTGCCCAAAACACAGACATTCAGCAGCCCTGTAGAGATGAGAACCAGCGCAAATAATATCACAGAAGAAAAGCTAACTTCATGTCAGCAATTTATTGATAGGTTGCACTGTGTGTGAGCTCTCTCTGGGATGAGGACTCTCCCGGGGAATAAAAACAAGTATCGAAGCTGGCTCTGAAATCCCTGACCCAGAGGCAAAAGATGACTCAGTAGATTTGAGCTCTGTGCCTTCCCAGCTCTACGGAGGGAATAAGAAAGAGCTCCAGTGTTGCTGGACTTACGCAGGTTGTCTGACAAAGTGTTGGAGCAGATGAGCTACGGGAAGGAAGAGGGGAATCTCAGGTACTCAACCTGCCCTGAGAAGATGTGGCTGAAGTGCTAAAACAAAGACAAGGAGAAATAAGAGAAAAACACCTTCAGGACTTCTTCTGCCATACCACTGGGAAGGAGACAAGAAGAAAAGACAGAAACAGCAGAATCATGAATGTTGACTGGTGCAAGATGGAAATGGAACTGGTGAAGAGTTTCAGACAAGAACGTAAAGTCCTTGTCTGAACTCTGATCAGGAAGGACAGTAACACTGAGAGTGTGCCTGCACGCACATGTGCGTATGTCCACACACATCGTACGTGTGTGTGCGTGCATGGATGTGCCCCTCTGCACATATGTGCATATCTGGGTGTTTGTGTGTGTTCATGGCTGCGTCTCTGTGTCAACCCCAGTCTTTAGAGTGCTGGTGGCTAAGTTTGTGCTTTCTGATGCAACGAAGAGAAGGAAGCAGGCAAAGAGCAGACCAGCGTGGAGCTCTCTGCAAACCAGTTCCACCTCATAAGCCTGTCTTTGCTACCACAGTATACTCCTAAGCTCTGGACTTGCCCAGCCTCCCTAGAATCAATTATTTTGCTTTTTTCCACCCTCTAGAATAGGGGAAGATGACTTTTTTTTGGTCTTCTTGTGGTTTTTGCTGGAAGATTTTAGGATCTTGGCTGTGGACTAAGTATTATTACCTAACTCATTAAAAGGAAGGGAGTTTTACAACTTGAATTAAGCAGGTAAAGGAATCAACTGAAGAAGCAGTTGGAAGAAAGGAAGTCGATGGAAGAACCATAGAACAGACTAGTAGTGAGGAATCACACATAGAAGGCACTGATTTGACACAGAACATCGCCCGATTAGTTCTGCTTTCTCCATTCTCCCTGTACTCAAGGAGTCAAGCACTGCATTAGCCAAGGTCATGGAGAACATATGGGCGACCATTAGTTAACAAGCAGCCAGAAAGTCAACTGGAAAATGTACAGCATACCTCCAAGAGACCGGCACCATTAGTGATATGTAGGTTATCAAACTCTGGGGAGACTCAATGGCCCCAAGGCAGGTCATTGCAGGTGCCTGACCCCCTGCAGAAGAGGCTACTGGGGTCTGCTGTGGCACTTTTCCGTGCTGATACTACCAACAACCCGTCTGCCTCAGCATCTGGAGTCACCGAGCGCCATGCATCATTACACTATAGCAGCATGCCCCAAAGATTGCTAGTAGGTCAAGCAATCCTGCATGCACAAGTGCCAGGGCACGTGGGGAAAGACCTACTTGTTCCAATGACTCTTGGAGTTCTTGTAGAGCGCTGGAAACATGATCGGGAGAATTTTGGCTGCGTTATCGCTGATCAGGCTCATGATATATTCGTTATTCCAATAGTACAGTGCTCGCTCTGCCACCTGCAGCGGGAGAGAAAGCCATCCTTGGAGAGTCTCCTTCCAGTAACACCTGTGGTGCACAGGGAAACTGTGCAGTGCCGAGACCAGAGCTTGCCACCACCCAGCCGAGGAGCAAATGCTTCCTCACAGCGCAGGCAGCAGGGCTGACCTTCGCCAACTTCTACAAGGTCGTTCATCTGGGCTGCCCAGCCTTCCTTCCCTTAGCCTCTGCCAGGCACTTCTCACTTTCCTGAGGAAAACCTCAAGTTCTTGACTAGGCAAGCCTACCATCAATATACTGATGACTCCAACATCCTTTACGCAACACTTGAGGACAGTAATGCCATCTGCTCCAGGTCCCAGCTCAGACTAGCTCCGAGACTCCCTCATTTCACCAGGCTGTAAAGCTCCATTCCTCCCATTCCTCCCCCATAACAGAGTCTCTCTGGGCTTTGGAGCATGCTTCAGCCACCAGGCCTACACTTGATTCCCCTCGATTTAGTAAGGGTGAAAATATGGAAAAACTTGGGGCAACCATCCTGCTTTAACAAGACAAACAAGTCTTACAAGTTTCCACATAGAGATAGATGCAACCACGATTCTTCATATTTAACCACAAATCTGGGCAATGCAGATCATCAAGCTAATTTCTGCATCTAGCGTTAGCTTGAGAATAGCTTAAAAACTTAGGAAGAGAGACATCCAGTCTCAGTTTTATATTTCAGATGATGGAGAACTCACTATATCCCCTTAACATATTGTTGCACGTGAGTAAACGAAGTGAAACTCACCTCATGTTCACTTACCTAGCTTTGGTTTCCAGCTATTAGATCTTGCTAAGCCTTTGTCTGCTAGATTAACACACAATCCACTCAGAGAAAACTCTCCCCCACCAAAGTGTTCAGACTTACCAATAAGTCAATTCCTATTTTCGCTCTCAGACAAGCTGCTGACACAGAGACTGTTCAGCCTGACTGTATGGGACAGCTTTGGGGTTAATTTTCTTAGGCTGTGAAGTGTTTGCACCTTCTCCAGGTTTTTCAGTCTTGTTTTTCAAAGTGTTGGCAGCAGATGAGGGCTGCTATCAAGTACAGGATGCCTCTCCTCCAGCCTTTACCCTACTTTATTCAAGCTCCTTAGCTCCCTATGGTAGCTCCTTCCATGCCCAAAGGTCATGTTAGTCCTTTGGTTCCCATCACCTCACCAGTAACCCACGTCCAGCTGGTTTCTGTCAGGCTCCTCCAGTCCTTTCCAGGAAACAGTGATCTTTTACATACAGATGTGACCTAGACTGACCCAATTTTCAGCTTGTAAACACGTGACTTTGTACCTCTCTGTATCAAAAGACAGACTGAAGCCAGTCTGCCTCACTGTGCAGTTACATTCGCTCTGGGAGAGGGCTATGTCACTACTTAACATCCCACGCATACCTGGATCAGCCATGTGTTTCATCAGCAAGCTATCTTCTTCCTGGACACTCTTCATGGCAACCTAAACCAGTAAACCAAGAATACCTGCTAGGAGCTACTAAGCAGGTCCTGCAACCCTGGACATTTTAAACCTCAAGATTACCAGCCACAGAGGTTGTTTTAGCCTGGTACTACAGCCAGCTTCCCTTCAGTGGGAACAAAGAAAAAGCAGACTCCAGTCTATTTTTTCAGTATACCTCCCTCTTTACCACTGACACCAGAATAATACAAAGTACCTTCTCTGCACATTGTCTCTTTGGTCAGCCTCCCTTCAACTCTGCAGCCAGCTTGGTTTTACTGCAACAGGGTGACACTGGATGGATCTCCTCTGTTTCCTAGCACCTCTGCTCCAGCTCTAGCCTGCTGCAATACACCGTGCTGAATAGCACAGTGCAGCCAGAGGGGCTCCACCAATCCACTTGGTTTTCTCTTTGGATGAGCTTGCTCTGTGGTCGTGGTGAGGATTCTGACCGCTCCCAACCACTTGTCACCCCAATACTCACCCTGGTCACACCTCCATGTGCCAATGATCCACAAAGACAAGCCCAAAAGCTCTGGTGTCACCCTTACATGCCAAGTGGGTTACAAGCCAGTGCTCCATCCCCTCCCGGAGCTGCAACCCACCTGGAAGTGTGGGCTGGAGACACACTTGGCCAACTGCCTGAACAAGGGCTCCATAACTTTCACAAACTCAGATGGCTCAATCACGTCCAGGATCTCCTCCAGCTCATTTAAAAACATCACCTCCTTGGGACTGTGAGTTTTAGGCCAGAACTTCAGCAAGCCCACAATCACCTGAGTGGGGAAGGTACAGAGACAGTGTTAGAGGCTGAAAGTTAACATCAGCTGTGAAATAAATTTTTAAGGGTCACAACAGCAGAGGGGAGGAAGTAACAGAAGAGACTTTCTCAGAAAGTCAGGATGGGTTCCTGGGGAAGAAAGAAAAAAAAGCCCAAACTCTGCCAAGTTACACACAAGACAGCTGCTATGATTCTGTACTACAAGCACAAACTTTAGAACCACTTTTTCTCCCCAGACACAGCTTAACACAGAAGGCTCAAACTAGAGTGGGCAGCAGCTGGCAGATGGTGTGGAACAACCACGGAAGATCAACTAATAAAATTGGAAATGCGATGGAGAAGGTCACTGAGGAATCATTATTCAATACACCGCAGAGCTTGAACACTGGGGAGCACCCAATAAATAATGCAACTGATAGGTTTGGGACAAGGAAAAGGACACACAAAAGTAATTGGATTATGGAGCTCATTCTTGCCGGACTTTGTGGAGACTCAAAGTCCAAACAGACCCCAGAAGGGAACAGACAAGTTTATGGAAGCTACACCTAATGGTGATAATTAAGTATGACAATGCAGACGCAACTTCTGGCTGAGTAAACTACTGCTTACAAGATACTGGAAGACCATACTAGGGGAAGGACTATATCCCACTTGATTTTATTTATTTATTTATAATATTGCTTCCTTCCCTACCCATCTGCTTCTAGACACACTTAAAGGCGGGATCCAAGATCCTGCAGATCTTCACTCTGTTGGAGCCATTGGCATGGCATTTACAGAAATGCTAACTGTGGACATGAGATTCACATACAACTGCTAGTAGGAGTTGCTCTTTTAAGCTCGGTGTACTTCAGTAACCTGATCCTAAAGCCAGTACTCAAGTGGAAGTTCACAGCAGTGGAGGGACAGTAGTGGGTAATGCAACAGCACGATTAGAAACATCTGAGCACTATGTTTCCACCAACTCAAGGCTTGAGAAGCCAACAGTTTGGTATCCTCAGTGTTTGTCATTACTCAGGTCTCCCATTCAGGCAAGAGTTAGCTTCGGTGACTCAGGCGTAATTTCTCCTACAGCTAAGGCGGTGCGAGGTGTGTCGAGTCTATCTTTGCTATTACCGAGCACATCTGAGGCTTTGCTCACCTGGCAGTCACTCAGACTGCTGTTAACGCAAGAGCTACCACGTCAGGCCTTGCTGAGCAAGCTTCTGGGAGCCGCAGTCTAAGTTGAGTGTGGATGTAATGAGTGATCTGGCCTCCTTTCAGCACCGGTGGCAACATCTCCTAGTGCATTCAGAGCCTCACTGACACACAAGCCCTGTAATTCTTCAAGATTTCAATGACCCCAGTCATCTCAGGAGTCTATTCAAAAACTTCACAAGCGGGATGCTGCAACAGGACACAATCTGTGGCACACAGCCTTCCCATGTCTGGTTGAGACCCAACGCAACACCCACTGAAGGTAATGAAATTGGGTCATCCCACTGCTTTCCACAAGCACCGAACCAGAGCTAGGGTCTCTAATCCAGAGGCCACTAATCCTTTAGGTAGGAAGCAGTGATGAGCTATGGAGCTTTACTATTTGAATAAGCTGCAAAATGAATCCTGGAAATATTGATAGATTTCCATTTCCCTCTTCTCCCTCACCCTACACTAAGTGCTTTGGCAGGAGGCTGTCAGACTGGATGTCAGCCACGGGAAGTACTCAGCATGATCAGGAAGCTACTTTACACAGTTTGTTTCAGAGCAGGCTTTTGGGAACACAGCAAATGAAGGATCCACATTTAAAGGAAAAGCTGAAGATCTGCTTCAGCACTGCTGGTGTCAGAGCCGAGGAGCCAGAAAGCTGACAACAGCTGACCAGCTTCCACTGAGCACAGTCAGGCTCACCATGAACACACACATTTCAGCCAGAGAACAGAACGACCTCAGCTAGCGTTACTCATTAAAACGCTCACACTTTCTGATGCTCCCTGCTACAGTGACACAAGTACGCGTTCTTTGGCCATCTGCTGTTTTGAGGCTGTGAAGCTCAGCTCTGTAGAAGACATTTCCTGGCCTGCAGTGGGTGGAGAAACACTTGTCTCCTGCTTGCACCCTCTGCCAAGCCAGCATATAGCCTGGTTAACACTGCAACCACTAACTGGAATATGTGAGGTCCCCATCTACACTGCTCACACATTTTAGAACCTGCTGTTTCTCAGTATTACATCCTAAAGGCAAATGTGTCTACAATGTGACTTAACACTATGGAGGTAGCAAACTGATGCTAGAGCAGAAAGCAGAATACTTTCAGCAAGGACCGGTGGCTTGCCTAAGTAGAGCTTTGCGTCCCAGGTTCCTAACCTCATCCCCACAGTTTTTCAGCCGACTCTGGCAATCTGGAGTGAACTCTTACTATTTCAGGGCCCTCATGAGCTCATGCTGGTTCCATCAGATATCAGATGGCCATATGTTTTATCTCTGCAGCATCTGTCACTAGTTGAGAGCTCTGCCCTGAAAGGACAGCTTGGTATAGCATTCCCTCTGCTACACCAAGATCCCAAGCACAAAGGAAGACTATAGCCCACCTTCCTGAAGCTTTCGGGAGAGAATGCTAAAGGCTTGCACATGAGCAGCACAGCCCCTTCTGCCCACAGGGTACCAGGCAAACCCAGTAAACAATCCAGTTGACTCCCAGCGTCTCTAGCCTTTTTTCACCCTTGCTGTACTGTAAGGAAGCTGTGAAGCTTTTTGGGACTTCACTGACACACAGAGGTTAAGCAAGGTTACTCACTGGCTCTGTCAAGCTGCTGTCTTTCTCCAAGAACTGTACAACACAGTATGCCAACTGTAGGAAAAAAAACATGGCAAGATTAGAGCTTCCTCAAGTGTACCTGTGACTAAAGTGCCACCACCACCCTAGCTGGAAGTCACATTATGCAGTCCATCGTGCGTGTGACGAGCAGACAGCTGCAGCTCCAAATGAATCCAGTTCTTCCGACAGCAAGTGAAGGCTCTAAGACCAAGCAGGCAGGGCCTGAGCTCAGGACATTCATGCAGCATAAAGGATAAAATTTGAGCCACCTAGAGCAGTTTGCAGCTAATACATTCAAATGCAAGCGCAGCTACACACATGGGAAGGAACAAACCTGACTATCACAAAAACTCCATAAAAACGTGGCTGGGAAAACAGACATCATGGCTCACTTTTTTCACTTCCTAGCCTGAGTGCTGATCTTCTCTACTCTTCTATTTTGTATTCTAAATTGCAAGAAATTAATCTCTATACCAGCCTAGCAGCCCAGCACCTTGATTTCTCCACATATCTCAGTGGTGACTAACAGCTGACACACAGGCTGATGACTGCAGCTCGGAATTTTACCTCTCTGGTTTCAGCAGGGCCCCAATATTTAACAAATTTCCAGCACAGAAACGCAAAGCAGGTCACAGCATTAAGTCACCAGGAAATGGACGGGCACGCCT
>NW_009633944.1:17971-30869 GCF_000690535.1 Cariama cristata
CAGTGGCAAAAAGCACACATGTACACATACAGGCCCAGGCACCGCACGTAAGGGACTAGTGCAGAGCCCAAAACATCTTACAGCCAGAACTTTGTACGACATAGTAACACAGCCCGGTGAATAGCTACAAGCAAGCCTGAACAAGGGCTTTTGCCAGAATTCCATTCTGCGCTGGGAACCTGAAGTACTTCTCACCTGCGGATGGTAGACGCTGAGAGACTTCACCTTGTGCAGTGGTAACAAGACTCTGATGAGGAACATCTTGTGCTCTTCCTTCAGAGGCAAAGCAAACCCATTGATTATACTAAGAAGAAACAAGAGTCTCGTTAACATCTTTACCCAGCAGAAATACAGTATCTCTCACCTCAAAAGAATCAGTGGATTGTCCTAGCTTGGCAAAGCACCCACCAGAAGAAGCATGGTTCCTCAGGCCCAACCTGCATACCATGCTCAGCGAGAGTGTTTCCACAGCAGGGAAACACCTCTGATGGGGCCTGGGCTCTGCTCTGTCCTGTGCCAGGCTGAGCACACACACATTTAAGTGGAACTTCTGGGGAAGGCCAGCACAGAGGGAGCCCAGTCCTCGAGGCTTGTATTTTATGGAACAGGAGGATGGTGGTGTAATAGAGGGCTGCAAAATGAAGGGTAGTTGAGGCCTTGGAGAAGACTGCCCACTGCTAAGGCTTCTCAGGGCTATGAGGAACAGAGTCCCAGGGCTCTGGGACTTCCAAAAGTGCCCTTACCTTCCCAGGATCTCCAGCAGCTCTGCAATCCCATTGTGGTGCTCTGTTTCATAGATGAACCTAAAGAGAAGAATGAGAGATCATTGCCAAATGCTGGATACAGTTCCATAAGCAAAAGGAAGGAAAAACACTGGAGACGGGGAGTTTCCTAGCAAATAACAGAACTCTAAGACGACAGGGCAAGGTGTAAGAGATGGAAGCAAATAAGTTCATAGCCCCCAGGTCAGCTAAGGCTCACAGGTCCCAACATTAGCTACGTGCACTGAAGACAGCACTGTCATATCCTCACTGATCTTAAGCACAGGTGAATGCTATCCCTACCAAGAATAGTGTGACATAGCTAAGTCACTTAGCTAATCAGTCTGGATCAGAGAGAATCACAGCCTAGGGCCCCAAATTCATCTCACTGGATTGTCCCACTCACTCACTCGACCAGTGGCACTAAGAAACATCTCACCTGTAAAAAATATTGTTGATCTGCCGCCTCACGTATGCTCGCAGACCCAGGAACTTGCCGTAGATCCTGTGCAGAATAGTCTTTAGGAAGTCTCGTTCTCTGGGGTCTTCACTGTCAAAGAGATCCAGCAGCTGTGGGGAGAGAATTTCAGTCAGTGTCTGCATAGTGCCTGTCTGGACAAAGCTACCAGCAACACTGGGCATGGCTCCTGCTCGGCAAAAGTGGTTCTTTCAGTTGAGTGATGCCTTCAGCACCCTGAGCACAGCAGTCGCTTCTCTGAAACATGCAGCCTCCCAGTCACAAGCTGGAACCATCAGCACTTCTTTCATCTTTGGAAGCACAGTGATGGCCTGCACGCTCTACAAAGCTGCGTGTCCCTGGATTTCCCATGCAAGGCCCCCAGTGCCCCACTCCACCTGTACAACGAGTTCCAAGGACTACAGCTCACACACACTCCGGCCCTGCACAGAGAATTCTGGCTGCTCATTCAAGACTAGACAAAGGAAAAAAACCAAAACCATCATAATCACCAAGCACCTGCTGACAAAGCTGGACTGTTTGCTTAACGCCTTGACCAAAATCTGCTGCATGTCCTTAATAAAGGTGGTGCACAGTGGCAGGGGCAACGATTACTTACAGATAGTACAAACTTCTGGTCAATGTATTTCTTGGCTACGTTTGGTTGAAAGTCAGGCGACTCCAGGAACCGGAGGAAGAACTCATACACCAGCTATGGAGGAAGAAGGAGAGATCACTTAGAAATCCCCCCATGTCCTCTCATCAGTGTTTACTTCAGATTTTAAATGTTTTCCTTGCCCTTAAGGATTTGGGGAAAGGCTGGGAAGCCTGAACGGGAGCACAGAAAGCACAGGAACCTCTGTTTCCTACCCAGTGGGATCAACTCAGCTGTCCTTGCTCTGATGGGCAGGGGGCCGGTGGCACATAACTGCCCAAGTCTGCATAAGATCTCACCACCTCAGTTCCCACCAAAGACAACAGCCACCTACTCAGATGAAGACACTAGGCCCGGGAAACTCTTCTCCCACTTTCAGCCCACGTCCCTACCGAGAACAGAAACCTCCAGAGGAGACGGCAAAGGCTCAGGCTTCATTGGAAGACCCTGAGACACAACAAGGAAGTCCAGAAAAGCAGAGAAATGAAACAGACCCCAGGAAAACATGTTGTGTCCTCTGCCTCCTGGGGACTGACTCCAGATCAGTTTGGCCCCACTAAGTCGTGCGAGCTGTATATGCTGTGTCCCACTTGGACAACAAAGGGTAGCTTGCTTTAAGAAGGCTGTCAATACTGAAACAGCAAATTCTGGTCCTGCTGTTCTCTTAGACGGATGAGTCCATTCCAGGGCTGACCCTGCTGAGCACTTCTGAGGGGCCACTAATTCCAAACAGGAGAGCTGCATCCCAAAGGTCTGACCCTGGAGTTGAAGGAACTATGGGGCCATGCATTCCCAGATAGGGCCTAGCTGCCAAGGACAGCAGCACAGAAAAAACTGAGGTGATGACCAAAAACTCAGCACACACTTGCCACAAATCCGTGCTGGCTGTTGCTGACTTAAGTCTGAGAAACAAATGCTTCCTAGCATTAACAGTGCTCTGGTGCTGAGGACGCCATTTCTATCGACATTCACATCTCTACGTCAACTGCAGCAGTGAGAAGTGGTTAACCACTGCTGTAGAACTGCACCTTACTTCTTCTCTGTATTTTCTGCTTCATTCTGCAGTGCCTGGCTCTTATTCTGGCTTTGCTTGACAACACATCCCCTGTGGAAGTGGCTGGGGAGACCCCCATAAGCTTACCTCCTGACTTCCACTGCTAAGCTCTGCTAAACCAGGCTCACTGTTGCTTTCAAAACTCTTTTCACCTAGTTTGTCTTAAAGTCTATTTCCCAGGACACACAGCCTAATGAAAAGATCCTTGGCTCCCTTCCTCTCTTCCTCCCCTATCTTTTCCCTGTCTTTTCTGGTCAAACGTTTGCTCCCAGTTAATGCAACTGAATTACATCCAGCACACAAAGAGACATGTTAGGAGGTGCCAGCACAGGCTTTGCTTTGGCACCAAGCAGTCCTCTGTCTCCATGTGCCTCCAAGGGAGCTGGGCAAGGAGAGGAGCGCTGAAGCAGACAGGGGTGCTGTCTCCAATGCTGCTGAAGCCCAGAGGATGAGGGCTCTTGAGCCTTCGCGAAGCACATTAACACTACTGGGAATTGCTTCTTATATAGGCAATATGGCACAATTCCCTCGCTCCCGGTAACGTGTAGGGCCACGTGGGACTACAGCCATCTGCAGGTGAATGCTGCATACAGCCATCAGCCTGCTTCCAGGACAGCCCTACTGCTTTTGTTGCCTACAAACCATCTCTGACTCAGGGATGTTAGGCCTGGACTTTCCCTGTCCCCAGAGCAGCAACCCTCGCAGGCTGGGGAAGCAGTCAGTGGCAGCGCTGGAAGGCTCCAGCACTATATGGACTCTCAACTTCCTGGAGATCAAATTCACCAGATCTATATAACCCACTCCTCCTCACCTGAAGGTGTGGCCAGGCAGCCTCTAATGTAGGTTCATCTTCCTCAGGGTCAAACTCCGCGCCTGTGGGATTGGATGATGGCGGGAGTGTCCGGAACAGGTTCACTGAAAACTGAAGTCAGTGAAAAGAAGCATGAATGACATCCCTGTACCTCACAATGGTCCCCCCCATAGCAAATCCTTCACCACAGAGCAACACATTGTGATTTGCCATAGCTGTGCCCACAAACAGATCCCTCCGTAGAGGCCGTAGGGTTACAGTCCGCATATAAACACCACAAGTGCAGCCTGTGCCAGAGCCAAGACTTCCCAACTCTCCCTACACCAGGCACTGTCAGTCCCCCCGCTTCTCTTTCTGGGGGTGGGCAGGTAATAAAGAATAGGTAGGACTGGAGTTACACTCATCTCTGACAAATCCCTGTCCCCTTCTCCCCGCCATGTTTCTGAACAGTCCCTACTACTTTGACACATAAGCATGTACTGGCCCCGTGCCATACCATAATAACAGCTTCAGGATAGATGGCCTCAGTGACAACATCACGGTTGTGCGTGATGTATTCCACCATCTCGTTGAGACCAGCTCGCTTCACCTCTTTGAACTTCAGGTCACTGAGGGGGTCAGAGATGAAGTCAAAAAGCACGCAGCACTGCCGCAGCTTCTGGATGAAAAGCTCTTCTCGTTCGTGTGGAGGAGCATCTGTCAGAGAAAGCAGGGACGTCTGTCCTTGGAGACAGGCAAAACATCTTCCTGGTTTGCCCAGGTACCAGTGTGGTTTGCTCCCTGTCCTGCATTCCCTTTCTCCCATCACAGTTCTCTTTGAGCCCGTGGCGGAAGAGGGAGAGGCAGTGTGATCCCTGCCACGGAGATGAGGCAGTGGAGGCAGAGGGATTGCAAAGCCTCTGGAGCAACTATCCCATAAGCCGATTTCAAACACGGTAACGGTTTCTGATCTGATAAGCATTGATCTCTTCCCAGTACAAAGGTACACTGGAAAAAGAAATCATTTAACTAGCTCCCGTCACAGACCAGTGACATCCACACCCTGAGCCCCATGGTCACAAAGGCAGCTGGGCAGAGCACGCTGTAGGCTAACCCTCCTCCCAGACAGCAGCCCAAAAGAGAGGGGCCAAGGTGGCAGAGGCCCTCTCTTAACAGCATTCTGGTTTTGATATGCTGCCACTGGAAACTATGCGTTGCTAAGGCCAAACAGGCAAACTTACCTCTTGCTTGCAGAATGGCTGCTGAGCTGCAAGACAGTCACCCTTCCTAAAAAGGCTGCCTGTTTCTGCAAGCAATGTTAGCAACGGGTCTGGCTGAGTGACTGCTGAAAATGCTTTCTCCCTTGTTCGCACTTAAGTCATGTTTAATTGCACCATTATGTAGACTAACTGTTAATGCTGGGTAATTGCCCTAACGTGGAGAAGTTCAATAGCACTACCATAATTTGCAATGGAAACATAAAGAGGAGGAGGCCTAGTCCTCTCGCAAGAACAAGTGGCTGTAGGAACCAAGAACAGTCTGCACCAAGGTCTCTGCACTTCACCACTTTCCTGTACAACCTGCTGAAGAATTTGAGGCAATCCTAAGTACATACAAGCACGAGGGTTTAAATTGGTTCAAATGGGAAGACAAGTACTGAAGTTCGCATTGAGTATCCTCCTTTTCTTTTAGGTCATCCATCGATTCTCAACCTGCTGCCAGGCCAAGCACCTTTCCCAGGACCATCCTTGCCGCACTGCTGGCAGAAGGTTAGCAGGACACTGCCAGAGTCGCTTTGGGAAGAGCCCTTACACCACTGCACTCTGCCTGGAGAAGGCACAGCTTGTCATGCAGGTCACCCCCACCCAACAGCTTCTTTACCTTTAAGGGCTGGGAGTTTTTGCAGTTCCCGGTTTTTGCTCAGATTGAAACGAGAAGAGCTGTGCCGGCGTTCCTTCTTCACAATCTGGGGTCCCCCCGAGTACTTTATCTTATTCAGCTGGGTTGGTGGGGGAGCACTGTTACTGGGTCGCTTATTTGAAGTTGTCGTCTGCTGCTGCTGCTGCTGCTGCTGCTGCTGCTGCTGCTGCGGCTGTTGAGCCTGATAAGGGAGAAGAGAGCAAAACAACTCATAAGCTTTTACTTACAAGCCTCACAAGCAATCAGATACTGTCAGTATCTTCCTGGGCTGAAGAAACCGGGCATGTGTTTCACTGCTGCACTTGCAATTCAGTGGATCTCACCCACTCCTGCAAGGCTCTGGACCCGTTGGTTGCATTTGCAGCATCCCTGCAAAGTGAACATCTGTTTTACTCATATCTGCGAGGTACCACAAAGACACCAGAGCCTCTCGGCACAGCAGGTGCTAGGGATATGGAAAGCAAAGCCACATCTTGCAACAAGGTACAGGAGTTTGTTCACACAAAAAAGCAGAAATAAGAACTTTCCATGCCACAAACAGAAATCTCAGTGTGCCGCTGCCTCGGACTACAGCACTCCGAATGACACACAGCAACTAAGTTTTGAAAATTCGCAAGTTGTTTCCTTATCCTTATGCAGGGAACCACCTGGGAAAAAGCAAGGCAGCATGTAGTACAGAGCATACACGATGACCCTGGAAAAGCCACAGTGAAGACCAGTAAAATCATCGCTGCACCCATAGACCAGGAGCTGCTAGTCTACGAACCACATAGGCCATACCCAAACCTTAGGTCCCAGGCTGTGGGCTTTCCAAACCCATCCTGGCTGCTCCCTCCACCTCCGCCTTGTCTCAGCCTCACTGCTGCCTGGATTTCTCCTGTCAATTTGCTTTTTCCACATCATCCCTTTTAGCCACACAAACTCTTTGCCTGCACTTTCCTCCAGCAGACATCCTCTCCACTTCACACTTGTTAAACTGCACTTACAGAGGCACTTTCTTATTTTTAGCAGGTGACCAGAAACTCAAGCCAGTGTTCGCCCAGCTCAGCTCTGTTCTGACTTTGTTGACGCTCTGCTGGTTCAAGTCCTGCTTGGACCATAATGGCTCAATAACTGACCCTTTACCACCACACTGACCCAATTAATGGAAAACTTAATATGGAAGAGGGCAGCATCCCATCAGCAAGTGTATAACAGAGGGCTCAGCTGGAGACAGCACTCAGCATACTCCAGCCCAGCAATGCTCTCTTCCTCAGCTCTGCCACCTCCTTCCCGCTGGCACGTGAAGCCAAGGAGCTGCAGGGTGAACCTGTTTAGGACACAACAGGGATAGAGTAATGGATGGTGAGTAGAGGTGGGTGAAATCCTTGGATGTCACCCCCTTCTTCCCCCATAAAACTCCCAGCTGCCACATACAGCATAGAGGTACAAACACACACTTCCCCAAAACCCCGATCAGCAGGATTTTGAGGGAAAGCACCAGCAGTGCAGCAGTTCTCCTCCAAAACACATATAGCCAGTCTCTTCCTGTAAGAAACAGCCGAGCTGCAGCTTACCCTGCCCAGTCCTTACCCTGAACTGAGTCCTGATGGTTTCCAAAAAGGTGTAGCATAGCACCACAGTGCAAGAGCAAGACTTACTGCACCTGCAGCAGGTGGGGAAGCAGCAAGGTAGGAATAGGGAAAGCTGCCTACAAGGAGACACTGCTCTACAGATCCTGATCTGTAGAGCAAGTGCAAAGACTTCCTGTGAAAAACAGTGCCCAACACAAAACATCAATTCTTTTGTCAAGCAATTACTTTGAAGGAGAAATCAGAAATATTTTGGTTCTGGTCTGGCTCTGCTTGAAGGAAATCTTACGTGGTTCTATTTCAAGCTCAGCTCCAAGCCAAGGTGGGAGCAGACAACAAGATTTAAACTCTCTTCAGTTTACATTTGATCTGATTCCTGTCATGGAGCAGCGTTGTTCCACAACGAGAGGAGGGAGCAAGATGAGCTTGTGATAAAAACAGCTATGTCTGCCAGACAAAGCAGGCCCAGACTATAAATTGGAGGCAACTTAACCTGAACAGTGGTCTCTCCTCAGTTAAGTCAGACTGAATCCTTGCTGGCAACCTTCCAACAGTGAGAAGTTCATTTCCCTGAATATTTGGGTATCAGGGCAGCATGAGCCACCCAGATGTTGTCCAGACACTTTTGGGAAGGCTAGTCCTCTACTCTGCATCACTCTCCTTCCACAGGGAAGAAGGGCAAAATCTGAATGCTGAGCCACTGCGAAGATGGTACAGAGAGAAACAAAAGATGCATTGGTGGCCTCACAGGTAACACTGAGGGAAGCAGGACACATGGGTCCTTGTACCTGACGGGACATGCCTGCACACTCCACACCCACCCAGAAATGCCACTGGCAAATGTCGTGACCATGGTCTGTGTACTTCGTCAGGGGTCTGGAAAAATCCTTGCCACCAGCATCTACAGTCCTTAACAGCCGCATGAAGAGAGACGAAACACAGCTTCAGGTTTAGCTGGTAGTTATTTAAGAAACAGACATACACATACAAAAAAAATCACACAACTGAGTTTGCTAGAGAAAATCAGATGATGGGGAAAGTCAGATATGCTCTTAGGCTGCAATGCTCATTTTAGGATGGATTGCTTCTATATGGACTTTCTGGCATTAAGCTGAATACTTGCTTTCAGGAAGTGCTTCCTGCGGCAGGTCTGCTGTCCTTCTGCCTTCAACACCTCCTACCTTGGCCACAGGAATCAGAAGAGGCTTATTTTAAGTTTCCTAACACTTTCTTCTCTGAAGTTTCCATCCCTGAAAACACAGCAGATTGCTAAAACTGAAAGCTTTCCTCTTAATGCACAGGTATCAACCTTACAGACTGTTTCCCCGACATCAACACCAGTTGACCACTACATGGTTGCAGGCTTACATCTACCTGATCAGGCTCAGCCCCTTCCCGACAGGCAGGGCTCACACCACCACGGCAAAGCCATCTGCTTGGAAGACACCGTCTGCCCGCGGCTGTTAGGCTGCATGTGCTGAAATGACCTGAGAACAGCTCAAAGCTGTCCGCCCAAACACGGTGTGGCAGCTCCACCTTTCCTGCTGCGGCTACTCGTGCCAACAGGACGGACCAACCCCAACTGCGATCACATTTGAACTCCTCCAAGCACAGAATCCCTGACTTCATAACGCTTCCTCCCCACTGGTTCCCACCACCTCTCCTCCTTGCTAGGAACTTGCCTGCACAAGTCAATGAGCCCCAGGCCCTGGGCTTGCTTTGTGCCATTTCTCTTCACCCCAGGCTCCCAGGGACAGAGACCCTCTTCTCCCCAGCCACCCTGAGCTGTGCCAGCTTCTTCTCCGCTCTCCCACCCATGGATGACCTCACCTCTGCAGGCACTCCTACCGCAGCTGGGTGCATTGCCGCTCGGAAAAACCCTTCTGCCTCACTGGTCCCTTGAGCATGCCCCGCTTGCTAAGCTTCTCAGCCCAGATCTGCTCTCAGCTCCTCCTCCTCAGATGACTCTTCCCTTCCCATCCCTCAAGTCAGTACCTGCTCTCTTTGTCTGCTGTTACACAGCTTCCCTATTAAAATGAAGCTCTCTGCCTCAGAAGTAACATCAACACACTGTAACGCCTGTCTCTGAATAATGAACTCCAGGTACTGCGGTAACAAGCCCCATGGAGATATCTGCAAAACACGGAATACAGCAGCTCAGTGAAAAGAAGCACCCTCTCCTAGAGCTGCAAATCTCATCAGCAAGGCTCCAAGCTGCCCTTGAAGCTGCAGAGCAACTCCTCTCTCTTCTTTACTGCTGTTGCTAATCCCTGCTCCCACTTCCAGGTCATTAACTCTCTTCCCCACCCAGCTGCCTCTCCCAGTCTTTCTGGCCAAGAGGAGTAACTCTTTCTCATCCTCTCATTCAACGCCTTGGTCTCTGACACAATTTCTTTTTTCTCCTTAAATAGCCACGCAGAAATTCTCTCCATTCATAGCTTCATCATGTTCCACAGGGAAGGAACTAAACAAACCTTTCATTTCCCACTCCCTGCTCTGATGTTTTCCTCCACTGCTCCTGTCTCTTTCTGAGCAAATCGTTCCCCTAAAACCAGGGGCTGGCTAAGCTCTGCCGGCTCTTCACCTCAGATAGCTTCACCCTAAGATGGGCATCTAAAAGAGCACTGTACTACCCCTGTACTTACGAGGGAACTCAAACACTTGCCTTCCCTTGTGGGGATGCGTCTGCTTTTCAACATATCTACCCTTCCAGATCAGCTCTACTAAAAGCTCCTTCAGTGCAGAGCACAAAGCATTATGCTTAAGGGTTTCTGGACTGACTCCTACCCTCTTCATCTCCCTCCACAGTGATCCCCATAGGAGGTCCTCGTCTGCTGCACTGGCTCAGATCTGTCAAACCAGAGCTGCTCTTCAGCAAGCTTTACTCATTCTGCCAGCCAGACAATTTGCCTGCAAAACAAGTCACAACTTTCTGGTACCAGGATAAATTAGGGCTGAGTCCTCCTCTGCTCCTTGGAGCACGGTGTGAGAGAAGAAAGCGCATACTGGAAGAGGGCTGCTCAAATGCTGCTCTCCTGCTGCAAGCCCATTAAGCATCTATTGAAATATGAAGAGAAAAGAAAATTCTCTTTGGTGCACACAACTTTCACCCTAGAAAAGGCAACCAACCCACCGAAAGTCCACAGAGGAATTTACAGGGCACAAAACTCTCACAATGGCAGCAGAAGCACGCAGGCTAGGTTCAGCCCATGAATCCCACCAGGCAATACCAGTCCTGGTGTTTCACGAGCCAAACCACCTCCTGCTTCTGACCCGAGGAAGGAGTCTCGCTCCCAGCACACGTTACCTAATTCCTCATGGTCCCCCAATATGAAAGTCAAAATACCTTTCTGTGCTTCCTGAAGAGCAGGAAAATCGCATTCAAACTGGTATACATTTCTTCTTATCAAGGAAAGAGCTCTCTTCCATTCTGCAGCAGAGCAGTCCGGAGACAGGAAAGCACCAAGAAAGAACAAACTTCCCTGCAAACTCACCAGGGAAAGGGAGAAGAGACCTGTGGTAGTGCACACTGCAGAGGTGTCTCCTTTCTGCTCTGCTCTCTGTTCCTATGATCAAAGGAGACCCAGCCTTCCATCTTAAAGAAGGGCTGGATTTTCTCTGGAGTATGAGGAAGTGGCTGGGTATGTTTTGTGGGAGGGAAGGTTAGACGCATCAATTCTAAGCTTCTTCTGCATCCAGGCACAACCAGACATTCCGTGCCATTTCAGGTCAGAGAAGGAAGCTTGTAGCCTGCACTATTTTTCCTTTCCTCCTCTTCCACTTGTAACCAGGAAAGCAGCATCACAGCCCAACTCCGATTCGGACAGAGACATCAGAATGCTCTGCTTTGATGGCTATTCATCACCTTTGCATTGCAAGGCCCAGGCTTTTCCTTCCTCTTCCCAGAGCTGTGAACTCGGCACACAAAGAACGCCAAATAAATAAAATGTAAGCCTGACCCCACGATGCTGAGGCAGGAGTTCTCTCGCTTCCTCAGAGTCGGCAGACAGCTCTCCCAGAAAGCTGTTTTCAGCTGTATGTGGGCAGAGGCCAAGATCAGGTTGGGATATAAAAAGAGAATCTACAAAACTGCTACCTGCTCCATGACAAACAAACTCAGCTTCTGATCCCTTGCCAGCTACACGGCTGCTTAGGCACGAGCATGGCTTGGACCCTCAAACCGAGTGGCTAGTAGCAGGGATATTTTCTGAGGCTCTGCAACACGGATCTATGCTTCAAAGGAGACTCTAAAATAACCTTATTTTGACTACAACCATCCCATGAACTACAGATTTTCTCCCTAGTCTTCAGTAGATTTACATGTCTCCTATCCCCAGTTTTCCAAATTAAGAGTGCAACATGTTCCAGACAAGTCTCGAGCACACAGGCTTCTATGGACATAGAAGCGGCACAGTTTGTTTGCTGAATTGCAGTATTTAAAAAAAAAAAACCAAACCCCCACACATACGCATGCTTCCTTGAACACGCGTACAACGCTTTTCTAAGCCAAGTCTCAAAATCCCCAACCGTGCTGTTTGAGTGCTGGACAAACTCAAGTGTACCAGAAAAGTTTCAGTTTACTCAAATTTTTGCTAATTCTAAGCACAGTTTATCATATCATCACCTTCTGCTGAGGCCGTGTTAACACAACATCAAAACGAGAGTGAAAGAGACCCTGCGCAGCTGGGAATACAGGCCATGCCTTCTTGTGAGTAATGTTGTGTCCAGCAGGACGGCTGTGACACCCAAGGAGAACCATTTCATCCCCAGCAGTTTACCTCTATTCTTTCAGCTGTCCTACCCATTATTTCCTAATCTCAGTCCCCCAGAAAACGCCTCAGAAGAACACGTTCCTTTTCCACGGCTTCCCACTCTGACACAAGGTGACGACAGAGTTTATTGCGCTTTGCTCTGACGGGAGGAAGGAAGCAGCTCCTGTCTGTCAGGCTTCCTTCTTCTTGATAGCTGTGGCTCTTCCCTCTCTGCGGTCAATTTTACCACGCTCTGCCCACCTCTGCGGGCAGCGCTTGCCGTCAGCTTCGTGCCAAACCTCTTTTTGCAGGGCTGCAGGGTAGGAGACTCATCCCGTCTCTTCCATAGTCATCGTTCCCTTTGGCCCAACTTTCAAGGGGAACTTAACTTCATCTTAACTTTAGTCTTTGCTACCGTCTGCTCTGACTCCTTAAGAGCGCAGTGACACACGTTACCTGGCAGGGCAGCCTGAAGTAGCTAGAACGAAAGACGTTATTCCTCCACAAAGCCGAGTTGCGTGTGCACACTGCTGTATCCAAGGCGAAAGCCTTACCTCTTCCGAATTCTCTGCCCCGCCATCCTTCCCGCTGCTGCTGCTGCCAGGCTTTGTGGTGCTTTTGGTAGACTTTGGTGACTCCTGAAATGATGAAAACACATTCAGAGAAAATGTCACCTTGTGCACAAATCCAGCGCCTCTTTGCCGAGTTCAGCTGTGCGCTGCCACAAACCAGCAAGCCCTGCTCCGGGCCGGAACTCCCAGCCTGTTCCCCCGGAGGAGGACACACCGAACGACACCCCTGGCACCGGCCACCCGCGGCCGGGGCGTGGGCCCAAGGAGAAGCGGTACTGGCACGTCCCGTCCCGGTCACCGCAGGTTGTCCCCGGCCGGGTACCTCCGGGTGACAGGGCCCCGCGCCCACCCAGCCCGGGCCAGCCCT